>NC_071558.1:2077956-2160511 GCF_026979565.1 Vidua chalybeata
CCCCAATGTCCCCAATGTCCCCTCGTGTCTGCCCCGTGTCCCCATCGTGTCCCCAATGTCCCCTCCATGTCCCCCCCCCCCAATGTCCCCCCCGGTGTCCCCCCGTGTCCCCCAATGTCCCCTCCATGTCCCCTCCATGTCCCCCCGTGTCCCCCCCGTGTCCTTCCCGTGTCCCCCGTGTCCCCCCGTGTCCCCCAATGTCCCCCAATGTCCCCCAATGTCCCCAATGTCCCCCTCGTGTCTGCCCCGTGTCCCCATGGTGTCCCCCAATGTCCCCTCCATGTCCCCCCGCGTCCTTCCATGTCCCCCCCGGTGTCCCCCCCGTGTCCCCCCCGTGTCCCCCCCGTGTCCTTCCCGTGTCCCCCGTGTCCCTCAATGTCCCCTCCATGTCCCTCCCCGTGTCCCCCCCCGTGTCCCCCCGTGTCCCTCAATGTCCCTTCCATGTCCCCTCCCCCCCAATGTCCCCCCCGGTGTCCCCCCGTGTCCCCCAATGTCCCCCAATGTCCCCCTCGTGTCTGCCCCGTGTCCCCATGGTGTCCCACAATGTCCCCTCCATGTCCCCCCCCCCCCAATGTCCCCCCCGGTGTCCCCCCCATGTCCCCCAATGTCCCCCAATGTCCCCCTCGTGTCTGCCCCGTGTCCCCATCGTGTCCCCCAATGTCACCTCCATGTCCCTCCCCCCCAATGTCCCCCCCGGTGTCCCCCTCATGTCCCCCCCCCCCGTGTCCCCCCCTCTGTCCCCGCTGTCCCCTCCTGCCGCATTCCTCGTCCCCCGCCCCCGCGGCGCGCGGGAATGCGGCCGGACAAAGGCCACCAGTGTCCCCGTCCCCCTCGCCACCCTCGGTGTCCCTCAGTGTCCCTCAGTGTCCCTCAATGTCCCCTTTGAGCGGGGACCCCGCGGGCCGGGCCCCCCCCGCGCCCGGCGCCCATTGGCCGGGATTTGGGGGTGCAGCGCTGCCCGGGCCACCCTAAAACCCCGGGCCCGCCGCTGTCCCCTCCGTGTCACCGCCACGATGTCCCCGAGGGCCACCCGCCGCCTCCTCCTCGTGGCCGGGCTGGTGGCGGCGCTGGGTGAGCTTGGGGACAAGGGACAGGTCCCCGAAAAGGGGGTGGGGGGGGGACAGGAGCGGTTTGGGGGTGGCCGTGGGGCTGGCGGGCACCCACGCGCTGCTTGGGGACTGTCACCGCGGCTGGCAGAGCTGTCACCGGCCTGGGGACACGGGCGGCGGGCGGCCGGGACGGTCCCGGTCATTGTCACCTCCTTGGGGACAGGTGGAGGTGGCTGCCAGCAGGGTCCCGGTCATTGTCACCTCCTTGGGGACAGGTGGAGGTGGCTGCAAGGAGGGTCCCGGTCATTGTCACCTCCCTGGGGACAGGTGGAGGTGGCTGCCAGCAGGGTCCCGGTCATTGTCACCTCCTTGGGGACAGGTGGAGGTGGCTGCCAGCAGGGTCCTGGTCATTGTCACCTCCCTGGGGACAGGTGGAGGTGGCTGCCAGCAGGGTCCTGGTCATTGTCACCTCCCTGGGGACAGATGCGGGTGGCGGCCAGGACAGTCCCGGTCATTGTCACCTCCCTGGGGACAGGTGGAGGTGGCTGCCAGCAGGGTCCTGGTCATTGTCACCTCCCTGGGGACAGGTGGAGGTGGCTGCAAGGAGGGTCCCGGTCATTGTCACCTCCCTGGGGACAGGTGGAGGTGGCTGCCAGCAGGGTCCCGGTCATTGTCACCTCCCTGGGGACAGGTGGAGGTGGCTGCCAGCAGGGTCCCGGTCATTGTCACCTCCCTGGGGACAGGTGGAGGTGGCTGCCAGCAGGGTCCCAGAGCTGTCACCAACCTGGGGACAGGTGCGGGGGTGCCACACCCAGCCCTGATGGTGTCACTGAGCTGTGGCAATTGTCACGTCCTTGGGGACATGTTGGGGGGGGGGGGGCTCTGGGTGGCTGCCAGGACAGTCCCGGTCATTGTCACCTCCCTGGGGACAGGTGCGGGGGTGCCACACCCAGCCCTGCAGGTGCCACCGGCGGGCACAGAGGGTCCCATTGTCACCTCCCCGCGGGCGCTGGGTGCCAGCCCCGCCCGTGTCACCGGGCGCCGGGACACTGTCCCCTCCGAGCCACCCCTGGGGACGGCAGCGCCGCCACTCCGCTGTCCCCTCGCGCTCCCCTCGGCGCCCTTTGGTGGCAGCTCGGGGACACCGCCGGGCGCGGTCCCCGCGCGGGGGCGGGGCTGACGCCTCTGTGTCGCCAGGAGTGTCGCCGGTGTCCCCAATCCACGTGTACACGCAGCGCGAGGTCTATGGCACCGTGGGCTCGCGTGTCACCCTGTCCTGCAGCTTCTGGTCCAGCGAGTGGATCTCGGAGGACATTTCCATCACCTGGCACTTCCAGGCCGAGGGCTCCCGCGACAGCATCTCCGTCAGTGTCCCCAGGGTCCCCGCGGTGTCCCCAACCCGTCCCCGGTGTCCCCAACCCAGCACCAGCGTCCCCACCGCGCCCCCAGCCCCGGTGTCCCCTTGTCCCAGCGGCAGCGCGACAGAGCCGTCCCTGAGGGTGACACGGTGTCTGCTGGCACTGGGGTGGCACTGGCGTGTCCCCAAGGTGTCGCCAAGGTGTCCCCAGTGCCCGCTGGGTCTCAGCACCAGCCCCAGCAGGACAGACCTCCCCTTGAGGTGACACCGTGTCCCCTCACTCTGTGATGGCACCGGGATGTCCCCACAGTGTCCCCGTGTCCCAGTGCCCGTCCGATCCCAGTGCCAGCCTCAGCAGGTGGCACATCGCTGTCCCCTCAGTGTCCCCGTGTCCCCACCAGCCCCAGCAGGACCATCCCTCCCTGCGGGTGGCACCGTGTCCCCTCACACCGCGGTGGCCCCGAAGTGTCCCCGCGGTGACACCCCGGGGACATCACGAGCAGCCCCCCAACCCCTCCGCCACCGCTGTCCCCTCTGTCACCGCCCACCCCCGCGGCTGGCTGTCACCCTGCCGAGCCCGGGGGCCGCCGCGGTGACCGCGGTGTCACCGTCACTGTCGCAGATCTTCCACTACGCCAAGGGCCAGCCCTACATCGACGACGTGGGGACATTCAAGGAGCGCATGGAGTGGGTGGGGAACCCGCGGCGCCGCGACGGCTCCATCGTCATCCACAGCCTGGAGCCCAGCGACAACGGCACCTTCACGTGCGACGTCAAGAACCCGCCCGACATCGTGGGCAAGTCCTCGCAGGTCACCCTCTACGTGCTGGAGAAAGGTGCGCGACACGGCTGGCACCGCCCGGGCCCCCGCTGGGGGCGGCGACACTGCGCCGGTGTCACCTGCGCTGCTGGCGGCGACATGGGGCCGGTGTCACCTCCCTGATCCCTGCTGCTGGCAGTGACACTGCGCTGGTGTCACCTGCATTGCTGGCGGTGACACGGGGCCGGTGTCACCTCCCTGATCCCTGCTGCTGGCAGTGACACGGCGCTGCTGTCACCTGCACTGCTGGCAGTGACACTGCGCCGGTGTCACCTGCATTGCTGGCGGTGACACGGGGCCGGTGTCACCTCCCTGATCCTTGCTGGTGATGGTGACACTGGGCCGGTGTCACCTCCCTGATCCCTGCTGCTGGCAGTGACACGGGGCCGGTGTCACCTGCGCTGCTGGCGGTGACACCGGGCCGGTGTCACCTCAATGCCCATTCGCTGGTGTCCCCGAAGTGCCACCCACTGCTGGGGGGTGACACGATGCCACTGTCCCCGCAGTGCCACTGTCCCCGCAGTGCCACCCACTGAGGGGGTGACACGGTGCCACTGTCCCTGCAGTGCCACTGTCCCCGCAGTGCCACCCACTGAGGGGGTGACACGATGCCACTGTCCCCGCAGTGCCACTGTCCCCGCAGTGCCACCCACTGAGGGGGTGACACGGTGCCACTGTCCCTGCAGTGCCACCCACTGCTGGGGGTGCCACTGTCCCCGCAGTGCCACTGTCCCCGCAGTGCCACCCACTGAGGGGGTGACACGGTGCCACTGTCCCCGCAGTGCCACCCACTGAGGGGGTGACACGGTGCCACTGTCCCCGCAGTGCCACTGTCCCCGCAGTGCCACCCACTGAGGGGGTGACACGGTGCCACTGTCCCTGCAGTGCCACCCACTGCTGGGGGTGCCACTGTCCCCGCAGTGCCACTGTCCCCGCAGTGCCACCCACTGAGGGGGTGACACGGTGCCACTGTCCCCGCAGTGCCCACCCGCTATGGCGTCGTGCTGGGCTCTGTCATCGGCGGGGTCCTGCTGCTGGTGGCCGTGCTGGTGGCCCTGGTCTATGTCACCCGCTACTGCTGGCGGCGGCGCCAGGCGGTTCTGCAGCGGCGGCTGAGGTGAGCCGGGACCCCTCCCCAAACCGGGACCCCTCCCCAAACCGGGACCCTCCCCAAACCGGGACCACCGGGGGCTGCAATTTCCGCGAACCCTCCCCAAACCGGGACCCTCCCCAAACCGGGGGCACGGGGGCTACAGTTCCGCTGTCCCGAGCCGCGACCCCGCCCCAAACCGGGACCACCGGGGCTGCAGTTTGCACGACCCCTCCCCAAAGCGGCGGCGCCGGTCCCGCCGTGCCGAGCCGCTCTTTTCCCGGTTTCCCCCCAGCGCCATGGAGAAGGGGAAGCTGCAGCGCTCGGGCAAGGACGGCTCCAAGCGCAGCCGGCAGGTGAGCGCCGAGAGGGGCGGGGGGCACGGCGGGCTGTCCCCCCTGTCCCCGGGGCCGGCAGGTGAAGCCCCCCTGTCCCCGCAGGCCCCCGTGCTCTACGCCATGCTGGACCACGGCCGCAGCGCCAAGAAAGCCAAGGGCGGCGCGGGCGACTCGCGCAAGGATAGGAAATAGCGGTTAGCGGGCAGGGAGGGACCCCCGGGGGCGGGCGGGGGCGCGGGGGAGCCCCGGCCCCCCAAAGTCATCATGACCATCGAGATGGAGCTGCGGGGGGAGCCCCAGGCCGCGCCCCCGCCCGCCGCCCGCTCCCCGAGCCGGGGCAGCCTCAAGAGCGCCCTGCTGAGCATCATCAAACCCAACTCGGGGGGCTCCTGATGTCCCCCCCGGCCCCGGCCGCGGCCCCTCCGGGCTCGGGACCCGGCGAGGAGCGGGGTGTGGTCCTCGCCTCGGGTCCCCCGGCCTTGAGGACGGCGCTGGGGACAACCTCGGGTCCCCCCCGGCCCCCTCGGTCGCTCCCTGCCCAGCCCCGGGCGGAATTTCTCCTTTGGAACACAAAACCGGCGGATTTGGGGTCGGTCCCCCCTCCCTGCGGGGTCCCGTGTCACCGCCGCGTGTCCCCTCCCCGAACCCGGGGGGGTTTCTCTGCCCCCAGTTTTGCTCCTTTTCTGGCCGTTTTCTCGTCTCTCCCTGCGACCGACCCCAAATGACGTCGCAGGGTGGCCCCCGCCCCGTCCCCTCTGTCCCCTTCTGTCCCCCCATTAACGCCCGCACCCCGTAACCGCCGGGACCCCCCCCCAAAACCGGCCGGAGCCCCGTGGAGGGGGCGAGGCTGCGGCCGGGCTGGGGGAGTGGCCCGTGCCCCCCGACGCGTTTTGTACCCCCCGTCCCTGTCCCCTCCCTGTCCCCGTGATGCCATTAATAAAACTGACATCTCCGGGAGCCCCGTGTCCCCTCCCGGCCCGTCACTGTCACTGTCACTGTCACTGTCACTGTCACTGTCCCCGCTCCGGGGCCGGGCGTGTCCGAGCTCATCCCCACGCCACGGGGACGTCGCTGTCACCCTCGGCGGGGAGGTGACGCTTCGAGGGTGACCTGGTGGCACCCCAGAGTCCCCCCTTAGCCCGACGCCACCACCTTAGGGCCACCTCCCTGCCACCCGCCGTTAATTAAAGCTCGCTGTAATTAACAGAGGCCAAGGCTCGGGGGACAGTGGCCATTGTCCCCGCGGGGGTGGGTGGCTGTCACCTCCTCACGGTGCGCCTGGCAGGGAGCGGGGAAAGACCCCAGCCCCAGCCCTGGGGGGCACTTGGGGCACGGAGCAGCGCGGGAATCGGGGAGGGAGCGGCCCCCGGTGCCCCCCCGGTGCCCCCCCGGGATCGTTGCCCTTTCCCTAATAAGTCTGCGCAGCCCGACCCCGCCGTGTCCCCTGGGCCCTGCCCCGGGGCCGCCGCCGCTGTTTTTCTTTCCAAGGAGCTATTTCTGCACCGGATCGCGGCATTCCCGGGCCCTCCGAACCCCCCCGAGCCCCCCAAACCCGGCTATGAACTCCCCAAACCCGGCTATGAACTCCCCAAATCCGGCTATGAACTCCCCAAACCCGGCAGTGGATCCCCAAATCCGGCTATGAACTCCCCAAATCCGGCTATGAACTCCCCAAATCCGGCTATGAACTCCCCAAACCCGGCTATGAACTCCCCAAACTCGGCTGTGAACCCCCCCAACCCCATCTGCAAAGCCCCCGAAAATCCACCTGCAAAGTCCCCAAAATCTCCCTGATTTTATCCCCCCCCCCCCCCAAGCACTTTTGGGGTGCCTGAGCGGCAGCGGGTGAGAAAATTCCGGGAATTTCACTGGAAATCCTTCAAATCCCGGAGGGGAGCCCTGGGGGGCTGGAGCCCGACACCCCCCCCACCACCACCCCAGCAGGGACAGCCCCGGGACCCCCGGCGCCGATTTAAGGGGGGGTCCATCCACCCCCCCCACCAAAGAAGGGGGACCCGGGGTTCCTTCCCTGTGGGGTCCCCTCCCCAAATTCCCCCGAACCCCCGGCCCAGCCTCCTCTTCCTCACACTTTATTCTTTGCACGGGCCAAAAGCTCCTCCGGGGGGGGGGGGGGGGGGACAGTGACAGGGACAGGGACAGGAGGGTGGGGAGGGGGCGGTGACGGTGACAGGAGGATGGGGAGCCCCGATTTCCTGGCGTGGGGGCTGCAGCGGGACCCGTGTCCCTCCTTTGGGGACACAGGCGTGTCCCCCCCCCGCGTGTCCCCAGCGCCACCACAGGACAGGGAAATGGGGGATTCCCATGGAAAACGGGGACTCCCATGGAAAATGGGGGTTCCCAGGAAAACGGGGGGCTCCACGCCACCCCCTCTCACGAGGGCCACCTCCCCTGAGGGGACACCCGGCTGTGTCCCCCCTAAACCCCCCCTCCCGTGTCACTCGGGGTCCCGGCTCGGGGCAGGGAAGGGCCGAGCCCCCCCGGGCCCTGCCCGCGGGGTCCCCAGGGGGATCGGGGGTCCCGGGACCCCCTCAGGGCCGCGGCTCCTTCTTCCGCTGCCGGGACTTGCGGAACCTGCCCTGGATGGCGAGCGCGGCGCGCTCCGTCTCGGGCGCGCTCAGGTCGATGTCGATCTCCTCCTCCTCCTCCTCTTCCTCCTTCTTGGGGTCACCGGCCTTGGCTGCCGAGGGGGACACGGGACGGGGACACGCTTGGGGACCGCCAGGTTCACGGCGGGGACAGCCAGGGGGACACCGGGGGGACAAGGGACAGCCTGGCAGCCCCACATTCACTACGGGGACACTCACGACCCCTCCCGGGGGGACACCCCGACACCTCCGAGGGGACGGGGGAAGGACAGAGCAGGTCCCCAAATCCGCCCAGGTGCCACCCCCCCGCAAGGACGGGGACAATGTGGGGACCCTGGGGTCTGCGGGGACAGAGGGGACAGAGGGGACAGAGGGGACAGAGGGGACAGAGGGGACAGAGGGGACAGAGGGGACAGAGAACCCGCGCCCCACCTGTGCCGGGGGTCCTCACCTTGCTGCTGCCCACCGGGGGCCTCCGCCGCGGAGGGGGGGTCATGGGGGCTGCGCTGCGGAGAGAGGGGGACCCGGGGGGTGACACAGGGGCTCCGCTGTCCCCAGGGTCCCCCCATTGTCCCCGGCGGTCCCCAAACCTCCAGCCAGAGTGGGGCTCATGGGGGCTGCGTTGAGAAGAGAGGAGGCCCCGGGGGGACAGGGGAGGTGACACCGGTGGTCCGGAGTCCCCAAAGTGTCCCCACGGTGCCCTCGCCCTGCAGCCCCCCCTCCCCGGGGCTCAGCGTCCTCCCCCCATTCCCGCTGCCAGCGCCCGGCTCGGCGCTGAAAGCCACGGGAAAAGGGGCAAACTCCTCTTTCCGGTCTGTTCCGGTGCGTTCGGACCCCCCGGTGTCCCCCGGTGTCCCCCGGTGTCCCCACCTCGCTCATCCCGCCCGGTGCCGCCGCCGCTGCCGGCTGCGGGACCGGCGCTGCCGCCGCTTTTATAGGGGCGGGGTTTGAGTGACAGCCGCGAGCAGCCAATGAGGAGCGGGGGTGGGGCCGACAGGGGACACGCCCATAATGGTGGCTTCCCCCCCCCCGCTCCAGGAGAGACCGACCCGGGGGGGACACGGGGGGACATTGGGGACATTGGGGATATTGGGGACATTGGGGATATGGGGGGACACTGGGGACATTGGGGACATTGGGGATATGGGGGGACACTGGGGACATTGGGGACATTGGGGACATTGGGGACATTGGGGACATGGGGGGACATTGGGGACATTGGGGACACGGGGGACATTGGGGACATGGGGGACACGGAGGGACATTGGGGACATTGGGGACATGGGGGGACACTGGGGACATTGGGGACATTGGGGATATGGGGGAACATTGGGGACACGGGGGACATTGGGGACATTGGGGGACACTGGGGACACTGGAGACATAGGGGACATTGGGGACATGGGGGACACGGGGGAACATTGGGGACATTGGGGACATTGGGGACATGGGGGACACGGAGGGACATTGGGGACACTGGGAACATGGGGGGACAGGAGACACGGAGACTCGAAGAGACACGGAACATGGGGGGACTCGAAGGGACACGAGGAGCCTTGGGGGGACATAAAGGGGACATGAGGGGGGACAGGGACCTTGCTGTGGGGACAGCGGTGGCAGGAGGGCCACCACCGTGTCCCCTGTGGGCTCTGCTGCCCGCAGTGTGTGACACGGGGTGCCACCCTCAGCACGCGGGTGTGACATTCCGGCTGTCCCTGTCACCATGTGGTGTCCCCTCTGCGGCTGTCTGTCCCCCGCCTGTCCCCGCGTCCCTCTGTCCCGCACAGCTGCCATACCTGTGCTCTCCTGTCCCGCCCCAGGTGCCACCTGTCCCCTCCGCCCCGCGCTCTGTCCCCGCCTGTCACAACCCCAAGTTCAAGGTTCAAACTCCACGCGGCCCTTCCTGGGACCGCCGGCGACACGCGGCGACACGCGGGGATGGAGGGGACACGCGGAGACCGCTGGGGACACGCGGGGACCGGCGGGGACACTCGGGGACCCGATGTCCCCTCCCTGCGTGGGGACAATTCCCCGTCACCGACAGCACCGGGGGACACCGGCTCAGGTACCGCCAGCCACGGGGACTCGCGGGGACCGGAGGCGACAGGAGGGGACGGGAGGGGACGGGAGGGGACCGGAGGGGACACACGGGGGGTGGCAGGACACGCAGGGACCAGAGGGGACACGCGGGGACCAGCAGGGCCACTTTGTCCCCGTTGGGGACACGCGGGGGCTGGCGGGGACACTCAGGGAATGCAGGGGACACACGGGGACAGGAGGGGACACACGGGGACAGGAAGGGACCGACGGGGACTGGCGGTACCGCGGGTGGAGGGGACACCGCGGGGACGGGCGGGTTCGGGTGGGTGACAGCGCCGCGGGACGGGGTGACACCGTGGCCTCGAGGGGACGGGACCGGTGCCAGCTGTGTGTCACCCCCGCTGTCCCCAGCCGTGTCCCTGCCGAGCCCCCCGGGCACGGAGCGCAGCCCCCGGGACCCCCGTGGGGACACGGAGCCCGACGGGGACAAAGTGTGCGCCGTGTGTGGGGACAGGGCCAACGGGTACCACTTCCACGTCATGAGCTGCGAGGGCTGCAAGGGCTTCTTCAGGTGGGGACACCGCGGGGACAGCTGGGGACAGCTGGGGACAACTGGGGATAACGCGGGGACACTGCGGGGACAGCTGGGGACAGACGGGGATAACGCGGGGACACCGCGGGGACAGCCGGGGACAGCCGGGGACAGCCGGGGACACCGCGGGGACAGCTGGGGACAGCCGGGGACAGCCGGGGACAGCCGGGGACACCGCGGGGACACCGCGGGGACAGCCGGGGACAGACGGGGATAACGCGGGGACACCGCGGGGACAGCCGGGGACAGCTGGGGACAGACGGGGACACCGCGGGGACACCGCGGGGACAGCCGGGGACAGACGGGGACAGCTGGGAACAACTGGGGACAGACGGGGATAACGCGGGGACACCGCGGGGACAGCTGGGGACAGCCGGGGACACCGCGGGGACACCGCGGGGACAGCTGGGGACAGCCGGGGACAGCTGGGGACAACTGGGGACAGACGGGGATAACGCGGGGACACCGCGGGGACACCGCGGGGACACCGCGGGGACAGCCGGGGACAGCTGGGGACAGCCGGGGACACCGCGGGGACACCGCAGGGACAGGGCAGGATGGGATGAAACAAGGGGACAGGGCAGGATGGGACAAACAGGGCGGGATGGGATGGGACATGGGGACAGCGTGAGGGGACAAGATGGGATGTGGTGACAGGATGGGACAGGACAATACGGGCTGGGATGGCGCGGGGTGGCACCCGATGGTCCCAGGGAGGGGACAGCGTGGGACACGACGGGACAGCCGCTGGCACCCTGGGCCCTGCCCTGCCCTGGGGACACGCGGTGACAGCGGCCGTGTCCCCGCAGGCGCTCCATCATCAAAGGTGTCCGGTTCACGTGTCCCCTGGCGCGGCGCTGCCCTGTCACCAAGGCCAAGCGGCGACAGTGCCAGGCCTGTCGCCTCCAGAAGTGCCTCGACGTGGGCATGAGGAGGGACAGTGAGTGACACGGGGGACATGGAGCAGAGCAGAGAGGGAGCACCTGCAGGGGACAAGGGTGACATGGCGGGGGAGGGGATGGGGGACACAGGGGACATGGCACGGGGACAGCGGGGACAGGGACGGGGGACACGGGGGAAGAGGGGGAGCACCGGGGTGGGATGAAGGGGACCTGGAGGGGACAAGGGACAGGGAGACGCGGCCTGGGTGGGGTGGCAGGGGAGGGGACAGCAAGGGACAGGGCACAGAGGTGGCAGCAGGGAGTGTGGCACAGAGGGGACCCGCTCGGGGAGGGCCATCACGGTGTCCCCCACCGCTGTGCCCGCTGCGTCCGCCTGTGCCGGCGGTGCCGGCGGTGCCAGCGGTGACAGCGGGGCCGGGGGTGGCAGTGATCATGTCGGAGGAGGCGCTGCGGCGGCGGCGGGAGCTGCGGGGCCAGCGGGGCCAGCCCGGGGGCCAGCGGGGACAGGAGGGCCAGCGGGGCCAGCCGGGACTGACGGCCGAGCAGCAGGAGCTCATCGCGCTCCTCATCGCCGCCCACCAGCGCACCTTCGACTCCAGCTTCTCCCAGTTCATGCGCTGCTGGGTGAGCTGGGGACACCCCTGTCCCCAAAGGGGACACCCCTGTCCCTGCGGTTGCCCCGCCTGTCCCCGCGGGTGACCCACTGTCCCCACGGGGACCCCCCAGCCGTGCCCATGGGTGTCCTGGCTGTCCCCACGGATGCCCTGGCTGTCCCCAGGGGTGACCCAGCCAACCTCCCTGGTGTCCTGGCTGTCCCCACGGGTGCCCCGACTGTCCCCAAAGATGTCCTGGCTGTCCCTACATCTACCCAGATGCTCCACCTGTCCTCAGAGCCACCCCACCTGTCCCCACGTGTACCCAGACTGTCCCCAAAGATGTCCTGACTTTCCCCGCAGGTACCCGGGCTGTCCCGTGATGCCCCCATTGTCCCCAGAGATGCTCCAACCGTCCTCACGATGCCCTGACTGTCCCCACGATGTCCCAACTGTCCCCAGAGATGTCCTGACTGTCCCACATGTACCCACCTGTCCCCACAGCCACCCCGCCTGTCCCCACGTGTACCCAAACTGTCCCCACGGGTATCCAGACTGTCCCCATGATGCCCTGCCTGTCTCCGAGGGTGCCCCAATTGTCCCCAAAGATGTCCCGCCTGTCCCCACAGCCACCCCGCGCGTCCCCAGGTGTCCCCAGCCCTGACCCCTCGCTGTCCCCAGCCCGCCGTGCGCCTGCTGGTGCCCAGCCCGCCGGGCGCGGGTGTCGCCGCGGGGCTGTCGCTGTCGCCGTGCGAGGAGGCGCTGCCGGACGTGCTGTCGCTGCTGCCGCAGTTCGCCGACCTGAGCACGTTCATGATCCAGCAGGTGATCAAATTCGCCAAGGAGATCCCGGTCTTCAGGTGCGCGGGGCGGGGACGCGGCGGGGCAGCGGCGGCCCGGTGCCACCCCCTGACGCGTGGCCGTGTCGCCGTGTCGCCGGGTCCCCTCCCGCCAGGAGTTTGCCGCTGGACGCCCAAATCTCGCTGCTGAAAGGGGCCACGCTGGGGATCTGCCAGATCCGCTACAACACCGTGTTCAACGCCGACACCAAGGCCTGGGAGTGCGGCCAGCGCTGCTACACCATCCGCGACGGGGCCCTGGGTACCGCTGGGGACACCCGGGGACACCCGGGGACACCTGGGGACACCCGGGGACACCCGGGGACACCGCCCTGGCGTGCCGAGGGAGCTGGGCAGGCGGGATCCGCGGGGACAGCCCAGGGACAGGAGGGTGACAGGATGAAGAGCAGGGTCCTGTGTTGTCACCACGACCCCCGGGGTGGGGACATTGGCCGGACGCAGAGGGACCTGGGGGACAGCGGCTGGACGTGTGCCCAGGTGTGCCCAGGTGTGCCCAGGTGTGCCCAGGGTGGCACCTGGGCCGTGCCAGGGACAGGGTGGCAGGGCAGGGATTGTCCCCTGGCAAGGCCACACCTCAGGGTGTGTCCAGTTGTGGTCACTCAGGTTAGGATGGACCTTGAGGGGCTGGGGAAGGGTCTGGAAAGTCCTGAGGGAGCTGGGGGGGGGCTCAGCCTGGAGAAAAGGGGGATCCAGGGGGGATTTGGGATCTGCCAGGGGGGGATTTGGGATCTGATCCCAGGGAACAGGACAGGACAAGGGGACAGAGCCTCCAGCTGTGCCAGGGGAGGCTCAGGATGGAAATTTGGGGGAATTTCTCCTGGAAAAGGGAAAAGGTCCTGGAAGGGGCTGCCCGGGGAGGTTTGGAGTGAGCCAGGGGAGGCTC
Source organism: Vidua chalybeata (assembly GCF_026979565.1). Lineage (NCBI taxonomy): Eukaryota > Metazoa > Chordata > Aves > Passeriformes > Viduidae > Vidua > Vidua chalybeata. The sequence goes on from NC_071558.1 coordinate 2,091,087, forward strand.
AGGGTTGAAATTTGGGGAAATTCCTCCTGGAAAAGGGAAAAGGTCCTGGAAGGGGCTGCCCGGGGAGGTTCGGAGCGGCCACCCCGGAGGTGTCCGAGGAGGTGGCACCTGGTGACACAGCGGGGACCGATCCCAAAGGTGCTCCCCGCCCTAAGCCCGGGATTTGGGGGGCTCCCCCCAGCCGGCTTCCAGCAGGTGTACCTGGAGCCGCTGCTCAAGTTCCACGAGAGCCTGCGGCGCCTGCGGCTGCACGAGGCCGAGTACGCCCTGCTGCAGGCCATGCTGCTCTTCTCGCCAGGTGAGCCCCCCCGGGGGGGGACACACGGGGACACCCCGCTGTCCCCAAGGCCCCGCTGAGGTCACCCCACGCCCCCCCAGACCACGGCGGCATCGCCCAGCGCGACGTCATCGACCGCTTCCAGGAGCAGGTGGCCCTGACCCTCAAGAGCTACATCGACCACCAGCACCCCCCCCACGAGGGCAGGTGAGCGCCAGGACGGGGTGGCACCGTCCCCAAGGGGGGGGGGGGTTGGGACGGCCACCACGCCCGGCTGGATGTCCCCTACTTGTCCCCAAGGTTCCTGTACGCCAAGCTGCTGCTGCTGCTGACGGAGCTGCAGACGCTGAAGGTGGAGAACACGCGGCAGATCCTGCACATCCAGGACCTGTCGGCCATGACGCCGCTGCTCTCCGAGATCATCAGCTGAGCCTGGCCCCCCGTGTCACCCCCCGGTCCCCAAGCGTCACCCCCGGCCGCCACCGGGCACAGAGTAAAGCTCCTTTATTTACCCGGGCTCCTGGGTGTGTCACCGCAGGGAAACTGAGGCACGGCCGCCACGGCGCCGGGGACAACAGGGACGGCCAGTGGCAGCAGCCACCAATCCCAGAGGGTGGCACTGGGGACAATGGGGACCCCCAGCCCCCCTGCGGCGCTGTCACTCGCTGTCCCCAGCCCGCCGTGTCCCCGCGGGTCCCTGTGGCACCTGCACGGCCCGGCCTGGCAGCTCCCTGAGCAGGACAGTGCCACACGCCCGCTGTCCCCGCTGTCCTGTCCCCGCTGTCCTGTCCCCGCTGTCCCCTCTGTCCTGTCCCCGCTGTCCTGTCCCCGCTGTCCTGTCCCCGCTGTCCCCTCTGTCCTGTCCCCTCTGTCCTGTCCCCGCTGTCCTGTCCCCACTGTCCTGTCCCCACTGTCCTGTCCCTGCTGTCCTGTCCCCTGTGTCCCTGCTGTCCCCTGTCCCTGCTGTCCTGTCCCCTCTGTCCTGCTGTCCCTGCTGTCCCCTGTCCCTGCCGTCCTGTCCCCTGTCCCTGCTGTCCTCTCCCCTCTGTCCCGCTGTCCCCTGTCCCTGCTGTCCCCTGTCCCTGCTGTCCTGTCCCCTCTGTCCCACTGTCCCTGCTGTCCTGTCCCCTCTGTCCCCTGTCCCCTCTGTCCCACTGTCCCTGCTGTCCTGTCCCCTCTGTCCTGCTATCCCTGCTGTCCCCTGTCCCTGCTGTCCTGTCCCCTGTCCCGTGTCCCCTGTCCCTCAGCCCACGGTGACGCTGAAGCCGCAGTGGAAGCGGTTTCTCCAGTGGTTCAGGAAGGCGCCCAGGGCCAGCGTCACGGGCAGGGGGGGCAACTTCTTCTCCAGGACCCCCCCCACGCTCCAGTTGCTGTCCAGGAGCCCTGCGGGGACAGCGGGGAGAGCTGAGCGCCGCCGCCGGGTGGCACCGGTGACAGAAGCCACCGGGAGCCCGGCCCACCTCTGAAGACGACGTTGGCTCGCGGCAGGTTGAGCTGGTAGCCAAAGGCAAAGGTGGTCTCCTGCAGGCGCGTGTTGGCCTCCAGCTCCACCCCCACCTGCACCTGGGGGGGACACCGCGGTGACGGCGGCGTGGGGACAGCGGGGACACGGCGGGGGACAGCGGGGGACACCCACCTGCTCGTTGGCCCGGTGGTAGTAGCTGGCGTGGGCCCCCCCGTAGCCCACGTTGAGCGTTGTCACCCAGTTCGGGGCTGCAACAGAGAGCCAGCGTCCCCAGGTGTCCCCAAGGCATCCCCAGGTGTCCCCAAGGCATCCCCAGGTGTCCCCAAGTGTCCCCAAGGTGTCCCCAGGTGTCCCCAAGGCATCCCCAAGTGTCCCCGAGGTGTCCCCAGGTGTCCCCAGGCGTCCCCAGGTGTCCCCAGGGCATCTCCAGGTGTCCCCAGGTGTCCCCAGGTGTCCCCAAAGCATCTCCAGGTGTTCCCCAGGTGTCCCCAGGTGTCCCCAAGGCATCTCCAGGTGTCCCCAAGGCATCCCCAAGTGTCCCCAAGGCATCCCCAGGTGTCCCCAAGTGTCCCCAGGTGTCCCCAAGGCATCCCCAGGTGTCCCCAAGTGTCCCCAAGGCGTCCCCAGGTGTCCCCAGGTGTCCCCAAGTGTCCCCAAGGCGTCCCCAGGTGTCCCCAAGGTGTCCCCAGGTGTCCCCGAGGTGTCCCCAAGGCATCCCCAGGTGTTCCCGAGGTGCTCCCAGGTGTCCCCAAGGCATCCCCAGGTGCCCCAAGGTGTCCCCAGCGGTCTCCAAGATGTCCCCTAAGTGTCCCCAGGTGTCCCCAGGTGTCCCCAGGTGTCCCTACCCGAGTATTTGCCGGCCAGGGTGAGGATGGCCCCCTCCTCTCCGGGCCGCCGGTGGTACACGAGCTCCCCGCCCAGCACCAGGCGGGCGGTGACGCTCTGCAGGAAATGGGCCACCACGATCACTGCGGGGACAGCTGGCCTCAGCGGCGACCCCGGGGCCACCGGGGCCACCACGATCACTGCGGGGACAGCTGGCCTCAGCGGCGACCCCGGGGCCACCGGGGCCACCACGATCACTGCGGGGACAGCTGGCCTCAGCGGCGACCCCGGGGCCACCGGGGCCACCACGATCACTGCGGGGACAGCTGGCCTCAGCGGTGACACTGGGGCCACCGTGATCACTGTGGGGCTGCCGCGATCTCTGTGGGGCCAGCATGGCATCAGCGGCAGCTGTGGGGCCACCAGGGCCACCGCGATCACTGCAGGGCCAGCGTGGCCTCAGCGGTGTCCCCAGGGCCGCCGGGATTGCCACGGGGCCAGTGCGGCCTCAGTGGTGTCCCCAGGGCGACTGTGATCACTACGTGGCCAGCGTGGCCTCGGCAGCATCCCCGGGGCCACCGGGATCGCCACGGGGCCAGCGTGGCCTCAGTGGCGGCTGCGGGGCCACTGTGATCACCACGGGGCTGGTGTGGCCTCAGCGGCGTCCCCAGGGCCACCGTGATCACTGCATGGCCGGTGCGGTCTCAGTGGCATCCTCGGGGCCACCGGGGCCACCGGGATCACTGTGGGGCCACCGCGATAACCGGCGGGGCCAGCGTGGCCTCAGCGGTGTCCCCGGGGCCACCGTGATCGCTGTGGGGCCACCGTGATCACTGCATGGCCGGTGTGGTCTCAGCGGCATCCCCGGGGCCACCGTGATCACCGGCGGGGCCAGCGTGGCCTCAGTGGCGTCCCCGGGGCCACCGTGACTGCCGCGGGGCCACCATGATAACCGGCTGGGCCAGCGTGGCCTGAGCAGCGTCCCCGGGGCCACCGCGATCACCGTGGGGCCAGTGCGGCCTCAGCGGTGTCCCTGGGGCCACCGCGATCACCGTGGGGCCAGTGCGGCCTCAGCGGCGTCCCTGGGGCCACCGTGGCCGCCGCGGGGCCAGCGTGGCCGGTGGCACTCACCGGAGCCGCCCAGCAGGTCGGGGTTGCCCAGCGTGAGCGTGGCCGTGCAGTCGTCGCCGCGGTACTCGCCGTCGAACTGCCACGTGACGAACTTGGCCTGGTGCGTCTGGGGACACGGGCACGGCGCTGGTGGCACCTCCCGGCGGTGGCCCTGGGCGCGGTGGCCCCGGGCGCGGTGGCCCCGGCCAGTGCCCGTGGCTCACCTGGAACACGGCCTTGGCGCGGAGGCGCTCGCCCAGCAGCTGCAGGGCCTGCGCGTTCAGGCTGCCCGCGCTGTCCATGTCCCCGAGCAGCGTGGGGAACACCTGGGGACAGCGCGGCGTGGGCGGGGACACGGGGACAGTGGGACACGGCACGGGGGACACGGGACAGGGGACACGGGGACAGCGGGACACGGCACGGGGGACACGGGACAGGGGACAGGGGACAGTGGGACACGGCACGGGGGACACGGGACACCGGGACAGGGGACACGGGGACACGGGGACAGCGGGACACGGCACGGGGGACACGGGACACCGGGACAGGGGACACGGGGACACGGGGACAGCGGGACACGGCACGGGGGACACGGGACACCGGGACAGGGGACACGGGGACACAGGGACAGCGGGACACGGCACGGGGGACACGGGACAGGGGACAGGGGGACACGGCACGGGGGACACGGGACAGGGGACAGGGGACAGGGGGACACAGGGACACAGGGACACAGGGACAGCGGGACACGGGGACAGGGGACATGGAACATGGGGACAGCACAGCGTGTGCAGGGACACCAGGACACGGCACGGGGGACAGGGGGACAGGGGGACATGGGACGGGGGACACGGGGACAGGGGACACAGGGACACGGGAACACGGGGACAGGGGACATGGAACATGGGGACAGCACAGCGTGTGCGGAGACACGGGGACACGGGACAGGGGACAGGGGACATGGGACAGGGGGACAGCACAGTCTGTGTGGGGACACTGGGACACGGGGACACAGGACAGGAGGACATGGGACAGGGGGACACAGGGACATGGGAACACAGGGACAGGGGACATAGAACATGGGGACAGCACAGCGTGTGCGGGGACACAGGGACACAGGACGGGGGACAGGGGGACACAGGGGACACGGGGACATGGGGATAGGGGACACAGGGACACAGGGACAGGAGACACAGGGACACCAGGACAGGGGGATAGGGGACGTGGGACATGGGGACAGCGTGGCACGAGCGGGGACACGGGGACAGGGGGACACAGGACAGGGGGACAGGGGACACGGGGACAGAGGACATGGGACACGGGGATAGGGGACAGGGGGATACAGGGACAGGGGACACGGGACATGGGGACAGCGTGGCGTGCGCAGGGACACGGCCACACTGAGACAGGGGACACTGGGACAGGGGGACACAGGGACACAGGACAGGGGGACAGGGGACACAGGGACACAGGGACACAGGACAGGGGGACAGGGGGACACAGGGACACAGGGACACAGGACAGGGGGACAGGGGACACAGGGACACAGGGACACTGGGACAGGGGGACAGGGGGACAGGGGGACACAGGGACACAGGACAGGGGGACAGGGGACACGGGGATGGCCATGGGGCCACCACCGAGCGCCCCCAGCTCCGGACTGGGGCTGGCTGGGACGTGCCAGCAGCACCGGGCCACGGCCTGGTGGCCACGGTGAGGCCACCAAGCAGCCCAGGGCCACCTGGGACCACTCGGGGCCACCAATGACCCTAAAGTGACCCCAGGACCATCCATAACCCCGGGGCCACCAATGAGCCCGAGGTCACTGACCCCCCCCCGGGGCCACCAATGACCCTGGGGCCACCTGTCACCCCAAGGCCACCAATGACCCCAAGGCCACCGACCACCCCGAGGCCACCAACGACCCCCACGGGGCCACCCCGAGGCCACCAACCACCCTGGGGTCACGGGTGGCCACAAGGACCCCAGGGCCCCGCCGGCGGCCTCGGGGTGACCGCGAGGCTCCAGAACGGGTGACACCGGCTGCCACCACCCGGTGCCACCCCCAGCCCGGTGCCACCCGCGGTGTCACCTCGGTGGGCCCCAGCTGGCGGTCGCCCACGAAGGTGGCGTTGAAGCGGTAGCCGGAGGGGCCCAGGGTGCTCATGTGCACCGTGTGTGTCACCTGCGGGGACAGCGGCGGTCACGGGGGGCAGGGGACAGCGCGGGGGGGCAGGGGGCGCACGGCCACCCCCCCCCCCCGGGTCCCCGGGTGTCCCCTGTCCCCTGCCCGACCTGGAAGTGGCTGCTCAGGGTCTTGGTGACGATCAGCTTCACCCCCTCCATCTGCGGCGGGAACACCTCTGGGGGGACACGGCTGTCACCCGCTGGGGACACGGCTGTCACCCCCAGGAATGGCTGTCACCCCCCATATGGCTGTCACCCCCTTGGGGACACGGCTGTCACCCCCAGACACGGCTGTCACCCCCAGGAATGGCTGTCACCCCCTTGGGGACACGGCTGTCACCCCCAGACACGGCTGTCACCCCCAGGAATGGCTGTCACCCCCCATATGGCTGTCACCCCCTGGGACACGGCTGTCACCCCCAGGAATGGCTGTCACCCGCTGGGGACACGGCTGTCACCCCCTGGGACACGGCTGTCACCCCCAGGAATGGCTGTCACCCGCTGGGACACGGCTGTCACCCCCAGGAATGGCTGTCACCCCTTGGGACACGGCTGTCACCCCCAGGAATGGCTGTCACCCCCTTGGGGACACGGCTGTCACCCCCAGGAATGGCTGTCACCCCCAGACACGGCTGTCACCCCCCCGTGACACCCCCCCCCTTTTTGGGGACAGCACTGCCACCGCCGGGCCGGCCCCCCAGGGGACACAGCTGCCACCGCCGCTGTCCCCTCCCGCTCCCCGCCGTCCCCGCTCCCCGCGGGCGCACCTTTGCAGAGCCGGTGCAGCTCGTCGAAGCTGCCGGGGTTGCCGCGGGGCTCGGCCCGCCGCGGGGCCCGGCCCTCGGCGTTGCCCATGGCCCCTACGGGCCCCCGCCGGCTGCCGCCATCGCGGGCGGCGCCGCCCGGAGCGCCTTCACGGGGGGCGCCGCCGCCATCTTGGCTGCGGGCAACGCGCGCCGCCCATTGGCTGAGCGGCGAGGGCGGGGCCGAGCCGGAATGTGACCCCTCCGGACCCCCGGACCCGAGCGGAGACGTTCCTTGGCGGGCGCGTTCCGGGCCACCCTCCTGCCCCGCTCGTGTCCCCAAATCCGCTCGTGTCCCCAAATCCGCTCGTGTCCCCAAATCCGCGCGTGTCCCCAAACCCCCGCGTGTCCTGTGGCCTCCATGTCCCCCCGTGTGCCCACCCCGCATCCCTGCACTCCCCCCGCCCCATGTTCGCCGCTGTGCCGCCTCCCCCAGCCCCCTCCCCATGTCCCCTGTTGTCACCCCCCGCGTGTCCCATGTCGCGTCCCCCACCCCCCATGGCTGCACCGCCCTGGCTCTGTCCCAACCCCCCCTTCGTGTCGCCCTCCCGCACCTCTGGACCCCCCCCCCCGTTGTCCCCTCTGTCCCCACCTCCTCAGCCCACTGTCCCCTCCCCGCGCCACCTCTGTCGCCACCGTGTCCCCATCCCCGCAGTGACCGGGGGGGCTGCGACCTTTTGTCGCCAGCGCCACCCGCGCCCTTTGCCCGCCTGTCCCCAGCGCTGTCCCCCCCCCCCCGGCCCGCGCTGTCCCCGCTGTCCCCTCCCCACCGGGGGCCGAGGGTCGGGGACACCGCGGGCGACAACCTTCGGCCATGGGGACACCGGGGGGACACCGGGGGGACACGGGGGGGACAGCGGGGGGACACCGGGGGGGACACGGGGCCCCCCCGCGCTGCCCCTCGGCCCCGCCGTGTTTGCCCCGGGGGGGGCGGGATTGGGATAAAAACGGGGCCGGGGCAGGCGGGACCCCAAAGCTGCAGCGGCACCTGGTCAGGTGAGAGGGACAGGAGGGGACAGGGACAGGGACAGGGACAGGGACAGGGACAGGGACAGGGATTGGGGTGTGGGGCCGGGATTGGGATTTGGGGTTGGGATTTGGGGTTGGGATTGGGATTTGGGGCCGGGATTGGGATTTGGGGCTGGGATTTGGGATCAGGATTGGGATTTGGGGCTGGGATTTGGGGCCGGGATCGGGATTGGGATTTGGGGCTGGGATTTGGGGCTGGGATTTGGGGCTGGGATTTGGGGCTGGGATCGGGATTGGGATTTGGGGCTGGGATCGGGATTGGGATTTGGGGCCGGGATTGGGATTTGGGGCTGGGATTTGGGATCAGGATTGGGATTTGGGGCTGGGATTTGGGGCCGGGATTGGGATTTGGGGCTGGGATTTGGGGCCGGGATTGGGATTTGGGGCTGGTATTTGGGGCTGGGATTGGGATTTGGGGCCGGGATTGGGATTTGGGGCCGGGATTGGGATTTGGGGCTGGGATTGGGATTTGGGATCGGGATTGGGATTTGGGGCTGGGATTTGGGGCCGGGATTGGGATTTGGGGCTGGGATTTGGGCTGTGGGGCTGGGGGCGGTTTTGGGGCGGGCTAAGGGGGGAGCAGAGCGTGGGGCTGGGTGGGGGCAGCGGGCCGGGGCTGTGGGGCTGTGGGGGGGGGGGGGGGGGGCTGGGAGCCCCTGTGGGGCTGCGGCCGTGGGGACACGAGCGCCACGCGTCCCCAAATCCCGCGCGGTGTCCCCGCAGCCATGAGGCTCCCGCTGGCCACGCTGCTGCTCCTGCTCGCCACCGGCCGCCTCGGGGCCGCGCTGCTCCGGCGGGAGGCGGCGAGCGAGGGCTCGGAGCCGGTGGCCAGCGCGGATTTCCTGAGTCGCCACCTGCAGAGCCTCTCCGAGCTGGTGGCCCGCGAGTTGCCACCGCAGCTGCGGCCCGAGGAGCTGCGCAGCCAGGCCGAGTACGGGGGGCGGGGGGGCGAGACCCTTCCCCACTCGGGACCCCTCCCCGGGACCCCTCCCCTCCCTCCCCGAAACCCTCCCGAGACCCTTCCCCACTCGGGACCCCTCCCCGGGACCCCTCCCTTGCCCGGGACCCCTCCTCTCCTCGGGACCCCTCCCCGGGACCCCTCCCTTGCCCAGGACCCCTCCCCTCCCTTCTCGTCACTCCTCCCCTCCCCGAAACCCTCCCGAGACCCCCCCCCCCCCCCCCCCCCCCCCCACCGCGGGACCCCTCCCCTCTCTGGGACCCCTCCTCGGGACCCTCCCGGGGACTCCTCCCTTCCCTGTGACCCCTCCCGGGACCCCTCCCCTCCCTTCCCCTGACCCCTCCCTTCACCGGGACCCCTCCCCAGACCCCTCCCCACCCCGGGACCCCTCCCGGGACCCCTCCCCACCCTTCCCTTGACCCCTCCCTTCACCGGGACCCCTCCCGGGACCCCTCCCCTCCCTCCCCAGACCCTTCCCCTGCTCGGGACCCCTCTCCGAGACCCCTCCCCTCCCTTCCCGGGACCCATCCCCACCCCGTGACCCCTCTCGGGACCCTTCCCCTCCCTCCCTTGACCCCTCCCCTCCCTCCCCAGACCCCTGCCCTGCTCGGGACCCCTCCCCAGCCCCCCCCTGACCGCCGTGTCCCGCAGGCTGTACCTGGAGCGGGCTAACAAGCAGCTGGAGCCGCTGGCCCGCGAGCTGCAGAACAACGTGCTGGGGCTCTTCTCGTCCCTGCTGCGCCTGGGCCGCGCCGAGGGGCAGGGGGACAGCCCCGAGACCCCCTGAGACCCCCGGGGACAGCCCCGGGACCCCCTGAGACCCCTGAGACCCCCGGGGACAGCCCCGGGACCCCCTGAGACCCCTGAGACCCCCGAGGGACAGCCCCGGGACCCCCTGAGACCCCCGGGGACAGCCCCGAGACCCCCTGAGACCCCCGGGGACAGCCCCGGGACCCCCTGAGACCCCCGGGGATAGCCCCGAGACCCCCTGAGACCCCCGGGGACAGCCCCGAGACCCCCCGAGACCCCTGAGACCCCCGAGGGACAGCCCCGGGACCCCCTGAGACCCCTGAGACCCCCGAGGGACAGCCCCGGGACCCCCTGAGACCCCCGGGGGACAGCCCCGAGACCCCCTGAGACCCCCGAGGGACAGCCCCGGGACCCCCTGAGACCCCTGAGACCCCCGGGGACAGCCCCGGGACCCCCTGAGACCCCTGAGACCCCCGGGGACAGCCCCGGGACCCCCTGAGACCCCTGAGACCCCCGGGGACAGCCCCGGGACCCCCTGAGACCCCCGGGGACAGCCCCGAGACCCCCCGAGACCCCCGAGGAACAGCCCCGAGACCCCCTGGGACCCCCGAGGGACAGCCCCGAGACCCCCTGAGACCCCTGAGACCCCCGGGGGACAGCCCCGAGACCCCCCGAGACCCCCGAGGAACAGCCCCGAGACCCCCTGGGACCCCCGGGGACAGCCCCGGGACCCCCGGGACCCCCTGAGACCCCTGGGGGTATCCCCTGAGACCCCCCCAAATACAGCCCTGAGACCCCCAAGATCCCCACCCCAGCCCCCAGTACAGCCCTGAGACCCCCACACAGACCCTAACTGAACCCTGAGACCCCCCAGGATGGGCCCAGACACAGCCCTGAGACCCCCCCCCTTAATCCCAACCCAGCCCTGAGCCCCCTGCCTGCACCCCCCACCCCAATCCAGCCCTGAGCCCATCGTGGGACCCCAAACGCAGCCCTGAGACCCCCTGAGACCCCCACCCCGGCCCCCAACCCAGCCCCGAGCCCACCCTGGTACCCTGAGACCCCCCCCGAGTCTCCCCCCCCTCACAACCCTGAGACCCCCCCCCAATCCAGCCCAGAGCCCCCCACAGAGCCCCGAGCCCGTCCCAGAACCCCAAATAAAGCCCTGAGCCCCCCCCCACCCCGTGTCCTTGGAATTGGGGCTGGGGGGACCCTGGGGCTGGGGGGGGGGGGGTCCTTGGTGTTTATGGGGGGGGTCTCTGGGGCTATGGGGGTGTCAGTGGGGGGTCCCAGGGGTGTGGATGTCATTTGGGCTGGGGGGTCCGTGGGGGGGGGGGGTCCCTGAGTTTTGAGGGGGGGTCCCTGTTGCTGTGAGGGGGGGGTCCCTGGGCCTGTGGGGGGGGGTCCGTGGGAGGGGGCATCCTTAGGGCTGAGGGGGGTCCCTGTTGCTGTGGGGGAGGGGGTCCCCGGGGCTGTCGGAGGGTCCCCGTTGCTTTGGGGGGGTTCGCTGGGGAGGGGGCGGTCCCTGGGGTGTGTGGGGGCGGTCCCTGTCGCTGTTGGGGGCGGTCCCTGGGGTGTGTGGGGAGGGTCCCTGTCGCTGTTAGGGGGGGGTCCTTGCGGAGGGGGCGGTCCCTGGGGGTGGGGGGCGGTCCCTGTCGCTGTTGGGGGCGGTCCTTGCGGAGGGGGCGGTCCCTGGGGCTGGGGGTGCCGCCCCCCAGCCGAGCCCCGCCCACTTCACTCGTCTCGCTGCCATCACTAAAGATGGCGGCGCCGCGGCGGCCTCACGCGCCGGGCGTGCCCTCACCCAAGATGGCGGCGGCGGCGTCACCGCGCTCCCGCCACGCCCGTAGAGAAGATGGCGGCGCGGCGGCGGCGGGCGGCGGCGCCACGTCACTTCCGGCGGGGCGGCATGGCGGGGCCCGGCCATGGCGGACGCGGCGGCGCGGCGGGCGGTGGCGGAGCTGCCGCTGCTGCGGGCACCGGCGGGGCCGCGGGACCGCGAGGGCTGGGCCGAGCGGCTGCGGGAGGAGTACCGGGCGCTCATCCAGGTGCGTCCGTGGCGCCGCGCCGTTCCACCCTTCCCCCTTCCCACACCTCTCCGCGCTCCCGTTCGTCCTCGGTGCTCTCCCGGTGTCCGCATCGCTGCCGGTTTTCCCCCTCGCGGTGTCTCCGCGCTGCTGCCCTCTCTCTCCCCATGTCCCCCCCCCGGTGTTCCTTTCCCGGTACCGGTGACCCCCCCCCGGTACCGGTGACCCCCCCCCGGTACCGGTGACCCCCCCCCGGTGTCCCCGCAGTACGTGGAGAACAACAAACGCGCCGACACCGACTGGTTCCGCCTGGAGTCCAACCCCGAGGGCACCCGGTAAGGGGGGAGGGGGCTCCGGGACCCCCCCCCGGTCACACCGGGACCCCCCCCCGGGACCGGCACTGGGACCCCCCCCCCCCCCCCAAAATCCCCTCAGTGACCCCGGGACGTCCCCCCGGTCACCGGAGCGACCCCGGGGAGGTCGCAATATCAGGGACCCCCCCCCAAAAAACCGTGTGAGGGATTTGGGGGGTCCTGGGGGGGTCACTGAGGGGTTTGGGGGGGGGTCCCGGGGGGGGGTCACTGAGATTTGGGGGGCTCTGAGGGGTTTGAGGGGTCACTGAGGGGTTTGGGGGGGTCACTGAGGGGTTTTGGGGGGCTCTGAGGGGTTTGGGGGGCTGAGAGGAGTTTTGGGGGGCTCTGAGAGATTTTGGGGGGTGTCCTGGGGGTGTCACTGAGGGGATTGGGGGGGCTCTGAGGGGTTTGAGGGGTCATTGAGGGGTTTGGGGGGGTTTGGGGGGCTGTGATGGTTTTGGGGGGGGTCACTGAGGGGTTTGGGGGTTCCCGGGGGGGGGTCACTGAGGGGTTTGGGGGGCTCTGAGGGGTTTGGGGGCTCCCGGGGGGGGCTCTGAGGGTTTGGGGGGTCACTGAGGGGATTTGGGGGTTCCCGGGGGGGGTCACTGAGGGGTTTCGGGGTCACTGAGGAGTTTGGGGGGCTCTGAGGGGTTTGGGGGGGGTCACTGAGATGTTCTGGGGGGACACTGAGGGGTTTGAGGGGCTGTGATGGTTTTGGGGGGGTTCTGAGGGGTTTGGGGGTCGCTGAGGGGTTTGGGGGCTCCCGGGGGGGGGCTCTGAGGGTTTGGGGGGTCACTGAGGGGTTTTGGGGGGCTCTGAGGGTTTGGGGGGGCTCCCGGGGGGGGCTCTGAGGGTTTGGGGGTCACTGAGGGGTTTGGGGGCTCCCGGGGGGGGGCTCTGAGGGTTTGGGGGGTCACTGAGGGGTTTTGGGGGGCTCTGAGGATTTGGGGGGGTCACTGAAGCCCCCCCCTGCAGCTGGAGCGGGCGCTGCTGGTACATCCATGAGCTGCTCAGGTACGAGTTCAACATCGAGTTCGAGGTGAGGAGGGGGCTCCGGGGGGGGGGAGGTTGGGGTTTTGGGGGGGTGGGGGGTCCCAAGGGGGTGCTGAGCCCCCCTTTAACCCCCCCAGATCCCGGTGACGTACCCGGGCACCGCCCCCGAAATCGCCATCCCCGAGCTGGACGGGAAAACGGCCAAGATGTACCGGTGGGGCTGGGGGGGGGCTGGGGGGACTGGGGGGTCCCTGGAGGGGTTTGGGGGGTCCTGGGGGGCTTGGGGGGTCCTTGGGGGGGGTCCTTGGGGGGCTTGGGGGGTCCTTGGGGGGGGGTCCTGGGGGGGTTTGGGGGGTTCTAGGGAGGGTTTTGGTATTTGGGAGGAGGTCTGGGGGGATCCTGGGGGGTTTTGGGGGGTCCTGGGGGCTTTCAGGGGGTTTGGGGGGGTCCTGGGGGGGTTTGGGGGGTTCTAGAGAGGGTTTTGGGTTTGGGAGGAGGTCTGGGGGGGTCCTGGGGGGGTTTGGGGGGGGTCCTGGGGGGTTTGGGGGTTTGGGAGGAGGTCTGGGGGGGTTTGGGGGGTCCTTGGGGTGTTCCTGGGGGGGTTTGAGGGGTCCTTGGGGGGTATGGTGGGGATTTGGGGGGGTCCTGAGGAGGGATTTGGGGCTTAGGGGGGAGGTTTTTTGGGGGGTCTTGAGGTTGGGGGGGGTCCTGGGGGCTTCTAGAGAGGGTTTTGGGTTTGGGAGGAGGTCTGGGGGGGTCCTGGGGGGGCTTGGGGAGGGGTCCTGGGGAGGATTTTGGGGCTTGGGTAGAGTTTGGGTGGTCCTGGGGAGGTCCTGGGGGGGTTTGGGGGGTAGAAAGGGGGTTTGGGGGCATCTTGGGGGGGTCTTGAGGTTGGGGGGGGGGGGGTCTTGGGGAGGGTCCTGGGGCTCTGAACAACTGGGGGTGGGTCCTGGGGTCACCGGGGGGGGGTCGCGGGGTTTTGGGGGTCACCGGGGGGGGGTCGCGGGGTTTTGGGGGTCCCGGGGGGGTCTCTGAGGGGTCGCTGGCCCCGCAGGGGGGGGAAGATCTGCCTCAGTGACCACTTCAAGCCGCTGTGGGCCAGGAACGTGCCCAAGTTCGGGCTGGCACACCTGATGGCCCTGGGGGTGAGCGGGGACACCGGGGGGACACCGGGGGGACACCGGGGGTGGCACCTGCGCGGGGACACCGGGGGGGGGGGCTGGGGAGGTCACCCGGGGGGGGTGACACCCATAGAGGGGGGGTGACACTGAGGGGGTGTCACCTTTTGGGGGTGTGACACTGAAGGGGGGGTGACAGCTTTTGGGGATGTGACATTGGGGGTGTGACACTAAGGGGAGGTGACACAGTCTGAGGGGGTGACACTGAGGGGGGGTGGCACTGAGGGGGTGACACAGTCTGAGGGGGTGACACTGATGGGGGTGTCACCTTTTGGGGGTGTGGCACTGAAGGGGGGGTGACACTGAGGGGGAGTGGCACTGAAGGGGGTGTCACCTTTTGAGGGTGACACTGAAGGGGGGGGTGACACTGAAGGGGGTGGCCTTGGGGGGGCTGTCACCTTTTGGGGGGTGTGACATTGCGGGGGGGTGACACAGTCTTTGCGGGTGACACTGGGGGGGGGGGGTGACACCCTTACAGGGGGTGTGACACGGGGGGGTTGTCCCGTTTTGGAGGGTGTGACACCCACTGGGGGGGTGTGACGCTGGGGCGGGGGGGACACTTGTGAGGGGGGGTGTGACACCGAGGGGGGTGGCTGTCACATTTTGGGGGGGGGGGGGTGACACTTTCCGGGGGTGTCCCCACAGCAGTGACCCCTGTCCCCACAGCTGGGTCCCTGGCTGGCCGTGGAGATCCCGGACCTGATCTCCAAGGGCCTCATCCAGCACAAGGACAAGTGACCAACGCGGGGGGGACTTTGGGGGTCCCGCTCCCCTTGGGGGTCCCCCCACCTTGGGGGTCCCCCTCCCTCGAGGGTTCCCCCCATTCCCCTCCCAGCTGCTGCCACCCCTCCCCACCGCCTGGCTGCTGCTCCCCAATAAACGCTGAACCCCGATTTAGTGGCGGTTTGTTATTTTGGGGGGGATTTGTCCCCAACACCCCCCGGTGTTCCCCCCCCCGCCCCCTTTCAGAAACCCGCGCGGGTCGCGGTCCCTTTAAGACGCCGCGCGGTTTCCATGGCGACGCGCGGCGCCGGGGGGGCGTGGCCGGGAGGGCGGCGCACGCGCAGAGCCGCCGGCGAGGCCGCCGGGGGCGGGGCCGGCTGAGGGAGGAACAAAGATGGCGGCGGGTGCGGCGGGAGTTGTTGCCATGGCGGCCCGCGGGAGGTGCGGGGGGACCGCGGGGCGACCCCGTGTGGGGCGCGGGGGGGCTCGGGGGGCGTCACTCGGGGCCGGAGGGGCTCGGGGACGGCGGGCACCCCCCCCACGGGAGCCGCGGGGCCGGCCGGGGGGTGCGGGACAGGGCCCCGGGGGGCGGGGGGGGGTTGTACCGGGATGATGGGGGGGGGGGGGGGCAGCGGGGAGCCCCGGGGCAGCGGAGGGGGGAACCGGTGGGGGCTGCGGGGGGGGGGGGGGGGGGGCAGGGGACACCCCCGGTGAGGGACCCCGAGCCGGGAGAGGGGGGCGGGGCCCCGAGGGGCGGGGGGGCTACGGGAGCCGCTTTTGGGGGAGCGCGGGGGTCGCGGGCCGGGGGGGGGGCTTTTCCAGCGGCCCTTCCCGGCCAAGGCCTCGGAGGTCCCGCCGCGACCCCCGCCCCAACCCGGGGGACTGCGGGGCTTTGTCCTCCGCCCCTCCGGGACCAGCCATCACCTCCCCGGGGAGCAGGACCCGGCCTGGGGCGGCGGAGGGGGGGGACACACACTCCCGGTGCTCCCAAACCCCCCCGGGACTCACCGAGAGGCTGCCACGGAGCTGGGGGGGTTCCCCCGAGGCTTTGGGGTCCCCCCCGAGGCTTTGGGGTCCCCCGGTGACGCCGTGTCCCCGCAGGGCCCCCGCCGACGGGACGCTGTGTCCGGCCGCCGGCCGCGGGGGGCTGTGAGCAGGTGGGTGCCCCTTCCCCGTCCCCTTCTGCCACCCCCGCCCTTGTCCCCAGCCCTGTCCCCAGCCTGTCGCTGTCCCCGCAGGCCCCGCCATGCCCCAGGCCTCGGAGCACCGCCTGGGCCGCGCCAGGGACCCCGGCGCCGTGGTGACCGCGCAGCCCCGGGCGGGCTCCCGCTTGCCCAGCGGCCACCGAGCGCTGAGCCAGGAGCGCCATGCGGCCCCCAACGGGCTCTCCCCGGCCCCCAAACTGCGCCTGCTGCCCCCCCGGCCGCCGCCGACCCCCGACGACCCCCGGCCCAAGAAGCTGGAGCTGGAGCGGGGCCGGGCGGCCAAGCGGGGGGACCCCGCTCCCCGCGGGCCGGGGGGCCGCCGGGGGCCGCTCAAGGCCGATCACGGCGTGAGGGTGCCCGGGGGGGCCCCGCAGGTGCCCGGCAGCGCCTCCTTCTCGCTGCCCAGCGCGGCCGAGCGGCGCCGGAGCAACCTGGCCCGCTCCAAATCCATCAGCATCGGCGACCTGAGCCAGGGAGGCGGCGGCGGCGTCCCCGGTGTCCCCGGCCGCGCCGAGGACGTGGCGGTGGCGCTGAGCCGGCTGGTGCTCAGGGACTGCGGGCACCCGCTGGGCGCGGGCGCGCTGGCGCTCCGGAGGAGCTCCTCGCTGCGCAGGGTCACCGTGGCCCCCGGGCCCGACGGCAAGGCCACCCCGCCGCTGCTCTCCGTGCGCCCCGAGGGCGGCCCCCGCGCCCGCACGGACCCCCCGTTCGGCCACGGCCCCGGCAGCCCCGCGCCCGGCCGGACCGAGGACAAGGCGGCCGCCGTAAGAGCCTCGGGAGGGCGGGGGGGTGGCGTGGGCCCCGCGGTGTCCCCAGCTTCGGGGACACTTTGAGACCCCCACGGTGTCCCCAGCTTTGGGGACATTTTGAGATCCCCGTGCTGTTCCGTGCCTCGGGGACACTTTGAGACCCCCGCGGTGTCCCCAGCTTCGGGGACATGTTGAGACCCCCACGGTGTCCCCAGCTTTGGGGACATTTTGAGATCCCCGTGCTGTTCCGTGCCTCGGGGACACTTTGAGACCCCCGCGGTGTCCCCAGCTTCGGGGACATGTTGAGACCCCCATGCTGTCCCCAGCTTTGGGGACTTGTTGAGATCCCCGTGCTGTTCCGTGCCTCGGGGACACTTTGAGATCCCTGCTGTGTCCCCAGCTTTGGGGACGCGTTGAGACCCCCGTGCTGTCCCCAGCCTCGGGGACACTGTGACCCCCGTGCTGTCCCCGCTCTCAGGCTCGGTGACATCGCCAGGGTGGGACAGTGGTGGTGGTCTCACCTGTCCCCGCTCCAGTCCTGTTTTGGGGACCCCCATGGCTCTGGGGGGCTGGGGGTGGCCGGTGCCACCCCGGGGGCTCTGGGTTCTGTCCCCACAGCTCCAGGGTGACCACGGCTGACCGGTGGCACCGAGGTGGCCGGGGGTGGCCGCTGCCCCCTCCCCGTTTCCGTATCCGCCTCCCCCCCGCCCCATCCCGCACCTGCCCGGCCACGTGTGGGGGGATCGTAATCCCCGAAACCCCACCGGGCCAGGGCCGCACGGCCTCGCCCCCCCTCGGGATGTCCCCAGCGCTGCCGCGGGGGGTCCCGCGGCCCCGCCGAGCTCCCGAACCCCCTCGGTGGAAAGCGGGGAGGGCTTTTTTGGGGGGCGTTTACCTCCGCGCCCCTCCGGGCTCTCGCTGTCTCCCGGGGCAGCTCCGGCTAATTAATCCCCCGGGATGAGCCTCGCGCGGCCCAGAATAGCCGGGGGAATCGGATCAGCTCATGAGCTGAGGGGGAGGGGACACGCCGGTGGCCGGCAGCGGTGCCACCGGTCCCGCGGGGGCCACCCCGGAGCCACCGAGCCGGTGCCAGCATGCCGGGGCTGCAGGGAGCCACGCTGGTGGAGCTGCCGCGGAAGCTGCACCGCTCGCTGGTGACCCGCCGGGAGCTCCAGGGCCGGGCCACCGACATCTCCGAGTCCGTGGTGCACACGGCGGTCATGGGGCTACTGCTGGTCACCGGCGAGGTGAAGCCACCGCCGCCGGGGGACGCCCGGGGGGACGGGGCGGGCGGGGCGCGGCTCACCGGGTGTCCCTCGCTGTCCCCCCAGACCCACCACACGCTGCTGCTGGGCTCGGGCCACGTCGGCCTCAGGAATTTGGGCAACACGGTAAGTGGCCGTGGCCACCCCGCCCCTCCCGGGGTTCTGTTCTGGGGTGCGGGAGGGATTTGGGGTCACCTCGGGGTCACCTCGGTGTCTCCCGTGCTCGGTAGCCGTGGTGCCACCCTCCTGTCCTGCTGGGATGTCGCATTCCCGGAGCTCCCCCGGTCCCCCAGCACTGTCCCCAACCCTCCCGTCCCTGTGTCCTGGGTGTGGGAGGGATTTGGGGTCCCTTTGGTGTCCTTTAAGGGTCCCTTGGTGTCACCTGGGGGTCACCTCAGTGTCCCCGAGCCTCTTTGTGGCCGTCCCACCGCAGTCCCATCCCACAGGGGACATCCCGTCCCCGGGGACCCCCAGCCCCACGGGGTCCCACAGCGGAGGGGACACCCCGAGGGACCCCTGGTGACGTGCCACACGCCGGGATGTCCCCGTGTCCCCCCCCCCAGTGCTTCATGAACGCCGTGCTGCAGTGCCTGAGCAGCACCAAACCTCTGCGGGACTACTGCCTGCGCCGGGACTTCCAGCAGGAGCAGCCCCCCGGCCCCCGCGCCCCCCAGGAGCTCACCGAAGGTGGGACAGACCCCCCAAAAGTCCCGCAGCCCCCCCCCCCAGAGCGTTACATAACCCCCCCGGGCGCGCTGACGCCGCCGTGTCCCCGCAGCCTTCGCCGATGTCATCGCCGCCCTGTGGCACCCCGACTCCTCCGAGGCCGTCAACCCCGGGCGCTTCAAGGCCGTGTTCCAAAAATACGTGCCCTCCTTCACGGGCTACAGGTGAGACCCCCCCCCGAAACCTTTGGGGACCCCCCCTCCTCCCCAGGGGTGGGCACAAAGCGTGGCCGTCCCCGCAGCCAGCAGGACGCGCAGGAATTCCTCAAGTTCTTCATGGACCGGCTGCACGTGGAGATCAACAGGAAGGGCCGGCGCACGCCCAGCATCCTGTCGGACACACGGAGACCCCCGGCCCTGGAGGACCCCGAAACGCTCAGGTGAGAGGGGAGGGAGGGCTGCTGGGGAAGGGGGAACCCCGGTTTTGGCGACAGCTGACCCCCCAAAAACCCCACCCCGGTGTCGCCCCTCCCGCCCCGCAGCGACGACGAACGCGCCAACCAGATGTGGAAGCGCTACCTGGAGAGGGAGGACAGCAAGATCGTGGGTGAGCGCTGGCAATGGGGGTGTGCCCCCCCCTCCCCGGGACCCCAAAACTTCTGGGGGTGCCCCCCTGACCCCCCCCTTTGCCCCCCAGATCTCTTTGTGGGGCAGCTGAAGAGCTGCCTCAAGTGCCAGGCCTGCGGCTACCGCTCCACCACCTTCGAGGTGTTCTGCGACCTCTCGCTGCCCATCCAAAGGTAGGGCTGGGGCGACCCCCAAAAACCCTTCAGAGCCCCCAGAAACCCTTCAGAGCCCCCCAGAAACCCTTCAGAGCCCCCAGAAACCCTTCAGAGCCCCCAGAAACCCTTCAGAGCCCCCAAAAACCCTTCAGAGCCCCCAGAAACCCTTCAGAGCCCCCAAAAACCCTTCAGAGCCCCCAGAAACCCTTCAGAGCCCCCCCAAAACCCTTCAGACCCCCCAGAAACCCTTCAGAGCCCCCAGAAACCCTTCAGAGCCCCCCAAAATCCTTCAGAGCCCCCAAAAACTCTTCAGAGCCCCCCCAAAACCCTTCAGACCCCCCCAAAACCCTTCAGACCCCCAAAAAACATTTCAGACTCCCCAAAAAATTCCTCATACCACCCCAAAACCCCTCAGACCCCCCCCCAAACTTCTCAGACCTCCAAAGAATCTTTCAAACCCCCCCAAACCCCTTCAGACCCCCCCAAAACCCCTCAGACCCTCTCACAATCCCATCATACCCCTCCAAAACCCTTCAGCCCCCCCAAAAACCCCTTAGACCCCCCCAAAAGCCTGTCAGATCCTCCAAAACCCCTCAGACCCCCCCAAAAACCCCTCAGAGACCCCCAAAAGCCTGTCAGATCCTCCAAAACCCCTCAGACCCCCCCAAAAAACCCCTCAGACCTCCCCAGAAACCCCTCAGACCTCCCCAAAACCCCCTCAGACCTCCCCAAAAACCCTTCAGACCCCCCCAAAAACCCCTCAGACCTCCCCAAAAACCCCTCAGACCTCCCCAAAACCCCCTCAGAGCCCCCCAAATTCCCCCCCCCTGACCTTGTGGCCCTCCAGAAAAGCTTTGCCGGGGGCAAGGTCTCGCTCCACGACTGCTTCAGCCTCTTCACCAAGGAGGAGGAGCTGGACTCGGAGAACGCCCCGGTGAGAGGATGGACCCCCCCCCCCCCCCCCGGGGACCCCCCCTGCACCCCGGTGTGTCCCCCAGCCCCTCCCTGAGCGTCCCGTCCCCCTCAGGTGTGTGACAAGTGCCGGCAGCGCACGCGGAGCACCAAGAAGCTGACGATCCAGCGCTTCCCACGCATCCTGGTGCTCCGTATCCTTTGGGAATCGCCACGGCGGGACACCCCGAAACTTTTTTGGGGGGAGGGGGGGCACAAGGGGTCACCCCTCCATCCTCTGCCCCCACGCCGGTTCCCTTAACCCTTGGCAGACCTGAACCGTTTCTCCACCACGCGCTACTCCATCAAGAAGTGCTCCGTCTTCGTGGACTTCCCGCTGCAGCAGCTCAACCTGCGGGAGTTCGCCAGCGAGAAGGCGGGTGAGGAGAGCTCCGGGGGGGGGCTTTTGGGCTCGGGGTTTTGGGGTGGGGGATCCTAACCCTGACGCCCCCCTCCTCCCCGACCCCCGCCGCAGGCAGCCCCGTCTACAGCCTGTACGCGCTGTGCAACCACTCGGGCAGCGTCCACTACGGGCACTACACGGCCTTCTGCCGCGACCCCGCCGGCTGGCGCGTCTACAACGACTCCCGGTCAGTGCCCCCCGCCCCGCCCGCGCCCCCCGCCCCGCCCGGGCACCCCCCGAGCCCCCGCCGCGGGTGCTGAGGGTGTCCCCGCAGCGTCTCGCCCATCAGCGAGAACCAGGTGCCGTCCAGCGAGGGCTACGTGCTGTTCTACGAGCTGGAGGAGCCCCCCGGCCGCAGAGCCTGAGACCCCCGCCCGGAGCCGCCCGGGGGTCGGGGCTGCGGGGGGGTTGAACCCCTGGTGCCCCCGCACCGGGAGCCCCCCGGAGCCCGCGGAGAGGGGGGTGCGGGGGGTGCGGCCGCGGCCCGCGCGGCCCCGGGGGGTTTTGTGAATAAATTTATTAAAAAAACCCCAAAAAAACGCCGAGTTTTGGGGCTGGAGGGGCGTGGCCTTGGGGAGGGGGCGGGGCTTGATGGTAAGGGGGTGGAGGTTATGATTGACATATATTGGGTGGGCGTGGTTTGTGGGGGTGTGGTTTGTGGGGGCGTGTCTCATGGACACGGGCGGGGCGTGTTGATTGATTAGAGGTGGGCGCGGTCGCGCTGGCGCGGCGCGCGTGATGATTGGCTGGTGGCGTAGCGGGCGTGGCTTATCACCACGGCGCGCTGTCCATCAACGCGCTGCGCGTTCCCATTGGTCCGCCTGCTCTCAGCCCCGCCCCTTCCCCTGCCAGGCGGCGGGGAGGGGCGTGGCCGGCGCGGCGGACGCGGGGCAGGTGAGGCGGTCCCGGGGGTCCCGGGGGTCCCGGGGGTCGCGGGGTGCGGGGCCGAGCGGCTCTGGGGGCTCCCAGGGCCCCTCTGACCGTGCCCGCCGCAGCTCCCGTCATGCCGCCCACCGTAGCCGTCGTGGGCGGCGGCATCAGCGGCCTGGCCGCCTGTTACCACCTGGTGCGCGCCCCCCGCCCGCCCAAGGTGAGCGTGCGACCCCCGGAACTCTCCCCGCGGGACCCCCCGGACTGTCCCCCCCGCTCCATCCCGGGACCTCCCAACTCCCCTTCCCTCCGTCCCCCCGCTCTTCTGGGTCACCCAGCGCCCCTCCGGGATCCCCGGGACCCCCGGTGTCCCCCCCGGGACCCCCATCCTTTCAGAAACCCCCAATTCCCGCGGGACCCCCAATGCTCCTGGGGTTCCCTTTTCCCTCCCGGGACCCCCAATTCCCCCGACCCCAAATTCCCGCGGGATTCTCACCCCTCACGGGACCCCCAATTCTTCCGGGACCCCAATCCCCTCGGGGTTCCCTTCCCCCCGCCCCCTCCCCGTACCCCAAAATTCCCCCAGGACCCAAATTCCCCGCGGAGTTTCCTTTTTTTCCCCAGGACCCCCAATTCTCCAAAAACACCAATCCCCCCGGTGCCCCCAATTCCCACGGAGTCCCGGGGGTGACTCGGGGTTCCCGGTGGAGATTCGGGGTCCCGATGGTGATTTGGGGTCCCAGGGGTGATTTGGGGGTCCCGGTGGGGATTTGGGATCCCAATGGTGATTCGGGGGTCCCGGGGGTGACTCGGGGGTCCCGGGGGTGATTCGGGGTCCCGGTGGGGATTTGGGGGCCCGGTTGTGACTCGGGGTTCCCGGCGGTGACTCGGGGGTCCCGGGGGTCCCCAGGTGGTGCTGCTGGAGGCCAGCGGCCGCTTCGGGGGGTGGCTGCAGAGCACCCGGACCCCCGAGGGCGCCGTGTTCGAGCACGGCCCGAGGGGCGTCCGGCCGGCCGGGCCCGCGGGGGCCGAGACCCTGCACATGGTACGGGGGGTCCGGGGGGCTTGGGGGGGACACAGGGGTCTTGGGGGGGTCCCTGGGGCTGGGTTTGGGGTGCCAGAGGGGTCCTTGGGGGTTTGGGGGGGTCCCTGGGGCTGGGTTTGGGGTGCCAGAGGGGTCTCTGGGGGTTGGGAGGGGTCCCTGGGGTTGGCTTTGGGGTGCCAGAGGGGTCCTTGGGGGTTGGGGAGGGGTCCCTGGGGCTGGGTTTGGGGTGCCAGAGGGGTCTCTGGGGGTTGGGATGGGTCCCTGGGGTTGGGTTTGGGGTGCCAGAGGGGTCTCTGGGGGTTTGAGGGGGTGCCTGGGGTTGGGTTTGAGGTGGGGGGGGGTTGGGGGGCTCCTCGGGGATGTTTTTTGGGGTGCCAGAGGGGTCCCGAAGTGCTGGGGTCTTGGGGGGGGGTTCCCTAGATGAATTTTGGGGTCTCTGTGTGGATGCTGGGGGTCCCTGGATGAATTTTTGGGGTCCCCGGGTGAATTCTGGGGTCCCCGCGTGGATCCTGGTGCCACCGCCGTGTCCCCGCAGGTGTCGGAGCTGGGGCTGGCCGGTGACATCCTGGCTGTCCCCAGGGGCCACCCGGCGTCCCGGAACCGCTTCCTGTACCTGGGGGGGGCCCTGCACCCCCTGCCCTCGGGGCTGCGGTGGGTGTCCCCTGTCACCCGGGCCACCTCCCCTTGTCCCCTGGCCCCTGCGTCACCTGAACTGGGCAGTGTCCCCAGGGGCTGCTCTGGGCTGTGTCCCCTGTCCCCAGTGCCATCCCCTGTCCCCAGTGCCACCTCCTGTCCCCAGTGCCACCCCCTGTCCCCAGTGCCACCCCCGTCCCCAGTGCCACCTCCTGTCCCCAGTGCCATCCTTGTCCCCAGTGCCATCCCTGTCCCCAGTGCCACCTCCTGTCCCCAGTGCCATCCCTGTCCCCAGTGCCATCCCTTGTCCCCAGTGCCACCCCCTGTCCCCAGTGCCATCCCTTGTCCCCAGTGCCACCCCCTGTCCCCAGTGCCACCTCCTGTCCCCAGTGCCATCCCTGTCCCCACGGTGTCCCCAGGGGCTGCTCTGGGCCATATTCCCCCTGTCCCTAGTGCCACCCCCGCTGTCCCCAGTGCCACCCCCATGTGTCCCCCCAGTCCCCAATGCCACCCCCATGTGTCCCCGCTGTCCCCAGGGGTTGCTCCAGGCTGTCCCCAGTGCCACCCCCGCTGTCCCCAATGCCACTCCCGTGTGTCCCCAGGGGGTTGCTCTGGGCTGTCCCTGGTGCCACCCCCGCTGTCCCCAATGCCACCCCTGCTGTCCCCGCTGTCCCCAGGGCCCTGCTGCGGGCTGTCCCCAATGCCACCCCCGTGTGTCCCCAATGCCACCCCTGTGTGTCCCCAATGCCACCCCCGTGTGTCCCCAATGCCACCCCCGTGTGTCCCCAATGCCACCCCTGTGTGTCCCCAATGCCACCCCGGTGTCCCCGCTGTCCCCAGGGCCCTGCTGCGGGCCGTGCCGCCGTTCTCGCGGGCGCTGCTCTGGAGCGCGCTGCGGGACCTGCTGACCCCGGCGGGGACGGGCCCGGACGAGAGCGCCCACGCCTTCGCCCGGCGCCGCTTCGGCCCCGAGGTGGGTGCGGGACCCCGAACCCCCAGAACCCCCCGCAACAGGATCGCACCCCTAAAAACCCCCGGAACCCCCCAAAACACCATCACCCCCCCAAAACCCCCCAAAACACCATCACCCCCCCAAAACCCCGAGAACCCCCCAAAACACCATCACCCCCCCAAAACCCTCAGAACCCCCCAAAACACCATCACCCCCCCAAAACCCCCCAAAACACCATCACCCCCCCAAAACCCTCAGAACCCTCCAAAACACCATCACCCCCCCAAAAAATTCCCATAAACACCCCCAAAACACCATCACCCCCCCCAAAATTCCTATAAACTCCCCCAGAACCCCCCAAAACACCATCACACCCCCAAAACCCTCAGAACCCCCAAAACACCATCACCCCCCCAAAACCCCCCAAAACACCATCACCCCCCCAAAACCCCCAGACCCCCCAAAACACCATCACCCCCCCAAAACCCTCAGAACCCCCCAAAACACCATCACCCCCCCAAAACCCCCATAAACGCCCCCAAAACCATCAGAACCCCCCAGAACACCACCACCCCCGCAAAAATTCCCATAAACCCCCCCAAAACCCCCCCAAAACACAATTTCACTCCTAAATATCTCCAGAACCACCCCAAAACTCCCAGAACCCCCCAAAACACCATCAGCCCCCCAAAAAATCCCCATAAACTCCCCCGAAACCCCTCAAAATCCCCCAGAACCGCTCCAAAATCCCCCTAACCAAACCCAAAACCCCTAGAACCACCCCAAATCATCGCCCCCAAAAATCCCCAGAACCACCCCCCAAAATCTACAGAACCACCCCAAAACCACCGTCACCCCCCAGAAACCCCCATAACCCCCCCAAAATCCCCCTAACCGAACCCAAAACCCCCATAATCGCCCCAAAACATCACCACACCCCCAAAACCCCGATTATCCCCCAAAGCCCCGAGAGTGCCCCTGAGCCCTACGCCCAACCCCGATAAACGCCCCCAAAGCCCCCAGAAGTGTCCCCAAAGCCCCACCCGGCCTTATCGGGGCTCCCCGGGGCGGGTGGGGCCCCGCTGGCACTGTCCTTGTCACCGGCCCTGCTGTCCCTATCGCTGTCCCTGTGTCACTGTCCCTGTGTCACTGTCCCTGTGTCACTGTCCCTGTGACACTGTCACTGTCCCTGTGTCACTGTCCCTGTGTCCCTGTCCCTGTGTCACTGTCCCTGTGTCACTGTCACTGTGTCACTGTCACTGTGTCACTGTCACTGTGACACTGTCCCTGTGTCACTGTCACTGTGACACTGTCACTGTCCCTGTGTCCCTGTCCCTGTGACACTGTCCCTGTGACACTGTCACTGTGTCACTGTCCCTGTGTCCCTGTCCCTGTGTCACTGTCCCTGTCCCTGTGTCAGTGTCCCTGTGACACTGTCCCTGTCCCTATGTCCCTGTCACTGTGACACTGTCACTGTCCCTATGTCCCTGTCCCTGTGTCACTGTCCCTGTCCCTCTGTCACTGTCCCTGTCCCACAGGTGGCCGAGGTGGCCGTGGACAGCCTGTCCCTGTGTCCCTGTCCCTGTGTCACTGTCCCTGTGTCACTGTCCCTGTCCCTATGTCCCTGTCACTGTGACACTGTCACTGTCCCTATGTCCCTGTCCCTGTGTCACTGTCCCTGTCCCTGTGTCACTGTCACTGTGTCACTGTCCCTGTGTCACTGTCACTGTGACACTGTCCCTGTCCCACAGGTGGCCGAGGTGGCCGTGGACAGCCTGTGCCTGTGTCACTGTCCCTGTGTCCCTGTGCCTGTGTCACTGTCACTGTGTCACTGTCCCTGTGTCACTGTCTGTGTCACTGTCCCTGTGTCACTGTCTGTGTCACTGTCACTGTCCCTGTCCCACAGGTGGCCGAGGTGGCCGTGGACAGCCTGTGCCGGGGGGTGTTTGCCGGGGACAGCCGGGCCCTGAGCGTGCGCAGCTGCTTCCCCGCGCTGTTCCAGGCCGAGAGACAGCGCGGCTCCGTCCTGCTGGGGCTGGCACTGCCACACGGTGGGGACACTGTGGGGACACTGGGGCTGGCACTGCTGGGGCTGGCACTGCCACACGGTGGGGACACTGTGGGGACACTGGGGCTGGCACTGCTGGGGCTGGCACTGCCACTGCCACACGGTGGGGACATTGTGGGGACACTGCTGGGGCTGGCACTGCCACACGGTGGGGACACTGTGGGGACACTGGGGCTGGCACTGCTGGGGCTGGCACTGCCACACGGTGGGGACACTGTGGGGACACTGGGGCTGGCACTGCTGGGGCTGGCACTGCCACTGCCACACGGTGGGGACATTGTGGGGACACTGCTGGGTTGGCACTGGCATCTGGTGACCACAGGGACAGGGGGACACCACGGGGACCCACAGGTGCCACCCCTTGGACGGGTCCAACCCACGGGGCTGGGACAGAGGAGACCGTGGGGACACCCCTGGTCTGGGGACACCATGGGGACCCCTCATTTGGCTGTCACCGGGATGCAGTGAGGGGTGGCATGGGGGACACCCCGGGTCTGGGGACACCGTGGGGTCCCCCCCCCGCGCGTTGTCACCGCCGGTGTCGCGCAGGTGTCGCCGCAGGTGACGGGGCGGGCGCGGAGGCGGCGCTGGCGCGGCGCGCGCGGGCCGAGCGCTGGAGCCAGTGGTCCCTGCGGGGGGGGATGGAGTCCCTGGCGCGCGCCTTGGTGGCCTTCGTGTCCCCCCGCGGGGCCGAGCTGCGCTGCCACGCGCCCCTGACACACCTGTGCCGCCGCCGCGGCCGCTGGCAGGTGGGGACACTGCCGGTGCCACCCGGTCCCCGCTCTCCGTCCCCCTCCCGCGGTGCTCTCTGTCCCCTCCCCAGTGTCCCCCGGGTCCCCTTCCCGCTCTCCATCCCCCCCAACCCGTGTCCCCCAGTCCCCAGTGCTCTCTGTCCCCTCCCCAGTGCTCCCAGTGCCCTCTCCCATGCCCCCAGTGTCCCCAGTACCCTCCCCAGTGTCCCCAGTGCTGTCCCCAGTCCCCTCCCCGGTGTCCCCAGTGCTGTCCCCAGTGTCCCCAGTGCTGTCCCCAGTCCCCTCCCCGGTGTCCCCAGTGCTGTCCCCGGTGTCCCCAGTGCTGTCCCCAGTCCCCTCCCCGGTGTCCCCAGCGTCCCCCGCTGTGTCCCCAGCTCACGCTGCCCGATGCCACCATCACGGCCGATCACGTTGTCAGCGCCCTCCCTGCCGCAGGTACGGGGGCGGGGCGGGGGGGGTCCCGCCGTGTCCCCGCCGTGTCCCCGCCGTGTCGCTGATGTCCCCGCTGTCCCCAGCGCTGGCCCGGGCGCTGCCGGCCGAGGCGGAGCCGCTGGCCCGGGAGCTCCGGGCGATCCCGGCCGCCTCCGTGGCCGTGGTCAACCTGCAGTACGAGGGGGCCGCGCTGCCCGTCACGGTGAGAGGGTCCCCGAGCTGTCCCCGAGCTGTCCCCGAGCCCCGCGGTGGCCCCGAGCCCCGCGGTGACCCCAGCTCGCCCCCCACCCCCGCAGGGTTTTGGCCACCTGGTGCCATCCTCGGAGGACCCGGCGCTCCTGGGCATCGTCTACGACTCGGTGGCGTTCCCGGAGCACGACGGGACCCCCGCGACCCCCGGGAGACCCTCGCTGCGGCTCACGGTGGGGACACGGGGGGGGTGGCACTGGGGGGACACTGGGGACACACCAGGGAGAGTGACAGGAGTGATTTGGGGTGGCTCATGGTGGGGACACCACAGGGGGACACTGGAGAGTGGCACTGGGGACACCGTGGGGGGACACTGGGACACCAGGGAGAGTGACAGGAGTGATTTGGGGGAGGGTGGCACTGGGGACATCATGGGGGACACCCTGAGGGGTGACACTGAGGACACTGGGGGGTGTGACTGGGGTGGTTTTGGGGGGCTGGCGGTGTCCCCCAGGTGATGCTGGGACCCCCCCCCCTGCTGTGGGCTCACGGTGGGGACACTGGGGACACCTGGGTGGGACACCCTGAGGGGTGACACTGGGGACACCTGGGAGGGTGATTTGGGGGGGGCTCACGGTGTGTGACACCAGGAGGGGGTGGCTCTGTGGGTGTCACAGAGGTGACTTTGGGGGGCTGGCTGGCACTGGGTGGCCCTGGGGACACTGTGGGTGTCACAGGGGTGATTTGGGGGGGCTGGCTGGCACTGGGTGGCCCTGGGGACACTGTGGGTGTCACAGGGGTGATTTGGGGGGCTGGCGGTGTCCCCCAGGTGATGCTGGGCGGGGCCTGGTTCCGGCAGAGCTTCGGGGACCCCGCCCTGGTGGCCCCGGAGCTGCTGCTGCGCCGGGCACGGGCGGCCGTGAGCGACCACCTGGGGCTGGCCGGGACCCCCGCCCGCGCCATCGTCAGGGTGCAGCAGGTGGGGGACACTTGGGGGGCCGGTGGCATTTGGGGGGGGGTGACAGCTTGGGGGGCTCTGGGTGGGTGACATTGGGGGGGAGGGACTCTGGGTGGGTGACACTTCAGGGTGGGGGTGGCACTTTGGGGGGGGGGTCTCTGGGTGGGTGAAACTTTGCGAGGGGTGGTTTTGGGTGGGTGACATTCCAGACAGGTTCTGGGTCGGTGACACTTGCTGGGGGGTGACATTTTGGGGGGGGGCTCCGGGTGGGTGACACTTTGGGGGGGGCTCTCAGGGGCTCACCTGTGTCCCCCCCACCCCTTTTCCCCAGGACTGCATCCCCCAGTACACGCTGGGACACTGGGAGCGCCTAGGTGAGAGGGGCAGGGCTGGGGGTGTCCCCTCTCCCCGGGGGGGGGTCCCCTGTCCCCGGGGGGGGGGGCTCTGCTGTCCCCAGCGTGTCCCCAGCTGCTGTGGCTGTCCCCCCCAGAGCGGATCCAGCGCTTCCTGAAGGAGCAGGAGCTGCCCCTGAGCCTGATCGGCGCCTCCTACTCCGGGGTCTCCGTCAACGACTGCATCGCCAGCGCCAAGGCGGCCGTGGGGCGCATTTTGGGGTCCCCCCCCTGAACCCCGGGCTCTCCCCCCGAGTCCCGACCCCCGAGCAGCCCCGGGGTCCCCCTCGGCCGCCAGCGTAGGACAAAGTGATTTTTTTTTAATTGAAAAAAACCCTTTAGAAAGGTCCAGGGAGCGGCTCATAAATAGAATAAATACCCGCGCGCCCCAGCCGGGGACCCCAAAAACCCCGCGGCGGGATGGGGTGGGGGAGGGGACAGGGCTGGGCGAGCCCCCGGCTCACCCCACATCCCCCCCCCCGCCCGGGGGGTGTCCCCCATCCCCCCGGTGGCCAGCAGCCCCCCGGGCTCGCCGCCGCCGCCCCCAGCCCGGAGCCCACCCCGGCCTCGGGGGGCGGCGATTCGGGGGGCTCAGGGCGGGGGTGCCACGCTGTGGTTGCCCCCCCGGGGCGGCGCGGCGCTGCCGTTGCGGGGAGGTGACAATGACAGCGGCAGCGGTGGCAGGTCCCCGCGGGGCGGCTGCCGCAGCATCTCCTCGCGGAAGCGGCCGGCGGCGCCGGCGTGGGGGGCGCGGGGGCGGCCGCGGGGGTCGCAGCCGATGTCGGCCGTGAGGTTGGTGTAGAGCGGGCGCAGCTCCCGCGCCAGCAGCGCGTAGCTCAGCGAGTTCATCCCGTCCTGCGTCCACGTGCGCTGCGTCCGCACCAGCAGGTCGAACCTGGGGGCGGCCCGCCGTTGTCACCGCTGCCGTTGTCACCGCTGCCGTTGTCACCGCTGTCGCCCACCCCTCGCTGTCCCCTCGGAGCCCCCCCCCCGGAGCCCCCCGGACCTGTGCGGGTTCTCCTCGTTGCCTTTGTCGCTCTTGTGTTTCACCATCTTGTAGTGGCCGATGGAGACGGGCGGGCGGGAGATCTTCATGCCGGCCAGGCGCACCCTGCCGGGACAGCGGGGACAGTGGCACCGGGGCGGGGACAGTGGCACCGGGGCGGGGACAGTGGCACCGGGGCGGGGACAGCGACAGCGACAGCCCCGGGCTGCGGGCAGGGCGCTGGGACAGCCCCCGTGTCGCCCAGCGGTGGGGACAGCGAGAAGGGGGGTCGCGGTGTCACCCTAAGGGGACAGGGACACCCCCGGGGTGGCAGCGACAGCCACCACAGTGACACCATCACAGGGGACACAAACAGGGGGACAGTGAGAAGGGAGGGTAACGGGGGACAGGGACAGCCCCAGGGTGGCTCCGGGGTGGCAGGACAGCCTCTAATGTCCCCAAACAGTGACATCGTCACAAGGGACACAAACATGGGGACAGAGGGACAGTGAGGTTAGGGGGTCATCACGTCGCCCTGGGGGGACAGGACACGGGGACATCCCTGTGTCCCCTCCCCCTCAGTGTGACAGGACACCCCTCCTGTCCCCTCCAGGGCAATGTCACACCCTCTGTGCCCCCCCCACAGTGTGACAGGACACCCCTCGTGTCCCCCCCAGGGCACTCTCACACCCCCTGAGTCCCCCCTGCTCGCTGGGCACACCCCCCCCATGATGCCATCCCCCCGAGTGCCACACCCCCGTGCCGTGGCAGTGTCCCCTGGCTGTCCCCAGCCCTACCTGGTGGCGATGTCATCGTCCTCGCCCCCCCAGCCCCAGTACTCGTTGGGGAACCCGTTGATCTTCATGTACTGGTCGGGGGTCAGCGCCGAGACCCCCCCGAAATACTGCGGGTAGGGCAGGCTGGGGACACGGGGACAGTGAGCCAGCTGTCCCCAAGGTGTCCCCAGGGTGTCCCCAGGGGCGTGGCCCACCTGTAACCGAATTTGTTCATGGCCACCGAGGCGTGTTTGGGGTTCCAGGGGTCGCAGGTGTAGAGGTTGTGGTCGTTCTCGGGGATCAGGTCCACGTCGTGCAGGAACAGGCAGTCCCAGTCCTCGTCCTTCAGGGCCTCCTTCACCCCCACGTTCAGCAGCTTGGCCCGGTTAAACGTGCAGTTCCCAGCCTGGGGTCACCCCAAAATATCCTGGGGTCACCCCAAAATATCCTACAGATACCCCAAAATGTCCTGAGAACACCCCAAATCCTCCTGGGATCACCCCAAACCATCCCCTCTAAACCATCCCTTCACCCCCACGTTCAGCAGCTTGGCCTGGTTAAATGTGCAGTTCCCAGCCTGGGGTCACCCCAAAATATCCTGGGGTCACCCCAAAATATCCTACAGATACCCCAAAACATCCTGGGAAACCTCTAAACCCATCCCCTCTAAACCATCCCTTCACCCCCACATTCAGCAGCTTGGCCCGGTTAAACGTGCAGTTCCCAGCCTGGGGGGACCCCAAAATGTCCTGGGGTCACCCCAAAATGTCCCCTCTAAACCATCCCTGAACCCTCCCATTCAGCAGCTTCACCCAGCTCCACATGGGATTCTCAGCCTGGAGAGTGGGGAAAGGGACTGGAAGCACTGGGGACCCCCCCAAATTACCCTGGGGACCCCTGAAAACACCCTGAGGATCCCTCAAACCACCCTGGGGACCCCCCAAACAGACTCAAACCACCCTGGGGACCCCCCAAACCACCCTGGGGACCCCCCAAACAGACTCAAACCACCCTGAGGGTCCCCCAAACCACCCTGGGGACCCCCCAGGTGGACTCAAACCACCCCAAGGATCCCCCAAACCACCCTGGGGACCCCCCAAACAGACTCAAACCACCCCGAGGATCCCCCAAACCACCCTGGGGACCCCCCAAACCACCCTGGGGACCCCCCAGGTGGACTCAAACCACCCTGGGGACCCCCCAAACCACCCTGGGGACCCCCCAAACAGACTCAAACCACCCCAAGGATCCCCCAAACCACCCTGGGGACCCCCCAAACCACCCTGGGGACCCCCCAGGTGGACTCAAACCACCCTGGGGACCCCCCAAACCACCCTGGGGACCCCCCAAACAGACTCAAACCACCCCAAGGATCCCCCAAACCACCCTGGGGACCCCCCAAACAGACTCAAACCACCCCGAGGATCCCCTAAACCACCCTGGGGACCCTCCAAACCACCCTGGGGACCCCCCAAACAGACTCAAACCACCCTGGGGACCCCCCCAAACCACCCTGGGGACCCCCCAAACAGACTCAAACCACCCCAAGGATCCCCCAAACCACCCTGGGGACCCCCAAAACCACCCCGAGGATCCCCTAAACCACCCTGGGGACCCTCCAAACCACCCTGGGGACCCCCCAAACAGACTCAAACCACCCTGGGGACCCCCCAAACAGACTCAAACCACCCCAAGGATCCCCCAAACCACCCTGGGGACCCCCAAAACCACCCCGAGGATCCCCTAAACCACCCTGGGGACCCTCCAAACCACCCTGGGGACCCCCCAAACAGACTCAAACCACCCTGGGGACCCCCCAAACAGACTCAAACCACCCCGAGGATCCCCCCCACCACCCGGGGGACCCCCGTGGCCACCTGGTGCACCACGTAGATGCCGTAGTGCAGCTGCTGGCGCTGCAGGAAGGGGTGCAGGTAGTAGAGCAGGTGGCCCAGGTGGCCCTCGCGGTTGCGGTGCGGGACAATGACAGCGGTGCGGGAGCGGGACTCGCACAGGGGGGGCCGGTACCGCCCCCCCGGCTGCACCCCCGGGTTCTTGGCCCGGATCTGCTCCAGCGTCGGCACCCGGGCGAAGGACACGGCCAGCGGCCCCACTGCGGGGAGGGGCGTCAGAGCGCTGGGGGCCGGCCCGGGCGGGGTTTGGGGACACAACCCCAAACTGGGCTGGCTTTGGGGACACAACCCCAAACTGGGCTGGCTTTGGGGACACAACCCCAAACTGGGCTGGGTTCGGGTCCCTAAACCCCAAACTGGGCTGGCTTTGGGGACACAACCCCAAACTGGGCTGGGCTTGGGGACACAACCCCAAACTGGGCTGGGTTCGGGTCCCTAAACCCCAAACTGGGCTGGGCTTGGGGACACAACCCCAAACTGGGCTGGGCTTGTGTCCCTAAACCCCAAACTGGGCTGGCTTTGGGGACACAACCCCAAACTGGGCTGGGTTCGGGTCCCTAAACCCCAAACTGGGCTGGCTTTGGGGACACAACCCCAAACTGGGCTGGGCTTGTGTCCCTAAACCCCAAACTGGGCTGGCTTTGGGGACACAACCCCAAACTGGGCTGGGCTTGTGTCCCTAAACCCCAAACTGGGCTGGCTTTGGGGACACAACCCCAAACTGGGCTGGGCTTGTGTCCTTCAACCCCAAACTGGGCTGGGTTCGGGTCCCTAAACCCCAAACTGGGCCGGGTTTATCCCTCCCAGTCCCAAACCGGAGCTCCCGGCCTTTGCCCCCCCCACCCCCCATTTCCCTTCCGGGCCCGGTTCTTCCCCCGCGGCTCCGGTTCTGTCCCGGTGGGGGAGGGGGCGGCTCCTTCCCGGTGCGGGGTGGGGGGGCAGGGAACCGGTTCGACCGGTTCTTCCTCCCGGGGAAGGCTCGGCTCCTTCCCGGGAGCGCCTGGAACCGGATCTTTACCGGGGGGGAGCGGCTGGAACCGGATCTTTACCGGGGGGGAGCGGCTGGAACCGGATCTTTACCGGGGGAAGGGACTGGCACCGGTTCTTTACCGGAAAGAGGGGCTGGAACCGGTTCTGTCCCGGGAAAGCGGCTGGAACCGGGTCTTTACCGGAGAGAGGGGCTGGAACCGGCACCAGCCCCTCCTCACGGGACCGAACCGGTTCCTCCTCCCACGGGGAGGGGTCACTCCTCGGTCCTCCCCTCCCGGGTGGTCCCCGGTTCTTTCCCCCTCCGGTTCCTGCCCTCGGGGTGGGGGCTCCGCTTCCTCCTCGCTCCCGGCTCCCCCACTCGACGGTCTCCGTTCTCTCCCCGGTGCTCCCGTTCCCCTGCCGTTGTCCCCCCCGCTCTCACCGAGGAACGGCGATCTCTCAGGGCAGAACGGCAGCGGCCTGGCGGGGTCTGGCGGCGCGGCGGGGCCGCTCCCGGTGCCGGTACCGGCAGCCACGCGGCTGAGGTTGGCGTACACGTCGTGGGTCCGGGAATAATCCACGGCGGGACCGGCGGCGCGACCGAAGAGCGCCGTGAGGTTGCGGAAGCCGCCCAGCGAGAAATACGCCACGAAGGCGAACTGGCACCCGACCAGCAGCGCCAGCGAGCACGGCCGCTCCAGCAGCCGCCGCAGCATCGCGGGGCCGCCCGGTGGTACCGGAGAGCCGCCCGGTGTTACCGGAGAGCCGCCCGGTGTTACCGGAGAGCCGCCCAAGCGGCCCGGGGCAGCATGGCGGGGGCACCGGGGCTGCGGGACACAGGGGACAGGGCTCGGAGCGCTGGCGGGGGAGAGGCTCGGACCCCGCTCAGCCGCTCTCCGCTACCGGGAACGGTCCCGTTCAGTCCCCGCTCCCGGCTCAGCCCAATCCGGCCCCGGTACGGCCTCCCCCACCGAGTCCCGCCGGTCCCGGTACGGCCTGATCCCGGTACCGCTCCGCCGCTCCCCTCCCCGAGTCCTCCCGGCCCCGGTACAGGCCTGAGGCCGGTCCTGCCCCGCCTGGCCCCGGTACCTGCTCCCCTCTCCGGTTCCAGCCCGCCAGCCCCGCTCCCAGTCCTGCCACCCCCGGCTCCGGTACCGGCCCGGGCCCTCCCCGGTACTACCGGGCCCGGCTCAGCGCTCCCGCCCTCTGGGCAGTCCCCGCGGGTCACCCCCCCGGCCCCGGTGCCGCTCCGCTCCCGGTACCTGCCCGGGCCCGGCTCAGCCCCGCCCGGCCGCCGCCATCTTGGAGCGGGGGGCGCGGCGTGATGACGTCACAGGGCGGGGGCGCGGCGGGGTCGCGCTCCGGCCGCACCGGGCGGGCGGGGGGGCCCCGAGGGGGCGCCGGTGGCGCTCGGTGACCCTCGGTGACCCTCGGTGACCCTCGGTGACCCTGGGGCGGGGCGCGGGGCCCGCAAAGCACCGGGCGCGCCTCAGGAGGCGGAGGGGGCGTGGCCTGTGCGACCCCCCCCGCCCTGAGGGGGCGTGGTCACGACGGGCGCCGTCGCCGTGGCAACCGCGCCTGGCCCCGCCCCGCTCGCGAATTTCCCCACCTCTTGTGTGACGTCACGAGGAGCGCGCGCTGTGATTGGGGGCGGGATTGGCGGGGCGTGCCCGCGCCACGTGCGTCACCCCGGGCGCGTGTGTCCCCTCTGTCCTTCTGGGGCCCCCCCGGCTCTGTGTCCCCACATCCCGAGGGGTCCCTGCCACCCCCTGGTCCCCTCCCCGGCCACGCGTGTCCCCCCTGTCCCCGTGGTGTCCCCGCAGAGAGGAGACCCCAGTAAATCCCATTTTGGCCCAAGCTGGGGACGTTTGTGGGGGACTGGTGGCACCCTGGGTGGGGGGAGCGTGTCCCATCACCCTCGGGGACAGCGCGCTGTCACCCCCGGGCAGCGCCAGCTCAGGGAGGGGAGACAACCAGGACATGTCGGGCAGGGACAGGGAGGGGACAGGGGGAAGGGAGTCACCGCCACCCGGCATCCCCGTGTCACCACGGGAGGAAACAAGCGGGCACCTCCGTCCTGTCCCCATCCCTGTCCCCCTCCCTCTGCCCGTAACAAAGATGGCGCCTCCCTCCGCTCTCATTTTCCCTTACCAAACATAGCGGCGACCTTGCCCTCACCCATAATGGCGGCGCTTGGACCCTTTCCAGCCATGGCATCTCTGCGCATGCGCAACTCTTCTGCCCACACCCGTCATGGCGGCGCTCACAGCTGCCTTTGCCCTTCCCAGCCACGTTCAAGCACACGATGGCAGCACATCTGCCCACATCCAACAAAGAGACGCTCATTGCCTCTGCCCTTCCCGGCCGCGGCGCCCTCCGCCCTTGCGCAGCGCCAAGGTCACGATGGCGGCGCACCTGCCCACACCAACATGGCGGCACTCTGCCCGCCAGCATAACGGCGCTTTGCGCATGCGCATTGCAAACGGGATGCTAGCAGTTGATCTGCCCGTATCCAACATGGCGGCGCCCACAGCTTCTGCCCTTCCCCGCCATGGCGCCCCCGCGCATGCGCAGCGCCAAGGGCACGATGGCGGCGCTGCGGGCGCTGTGGCGGCTCCGCGGCCCCTCGGGGCTGGGGGCGGCGGGGGCTCGGCTGGGCCCGGCCCCGGCCCGGTGAGCCCGCGGGGGACACGGGGACACGGCGGGGGGGGGGGGGCTGCGGGGAGGCTGAGGGGATGGCCCCGCTCACCGCCCGGCCCCGCAGGTCCCGCCAGTGGCAGCCCGACATAGAGTGGGCTCAGCAGTACGCCGGGGCCGTCATGTACCCGAGCAAGGCCACCGAGAAGTGGGTGCCGCCACCCTGGAACGGTGAGGGGACAGCGGGGACCCTCTGGGAGAAGGTGGGGAGGGGGCTCTGGGGGACCCTGAGGGCTTTGGGGGGCCCTGAGGAGGGAGGACAAGGCCTTTGGGGGGGTGTCGGGTGCTTTGGGGGTTTCATGAGGGCTTTGGGGGGACTCAGGAGGGGTCCTGAGGCCTTTGGGGGGGCTCTTGGGGTGTCCTGAAGGCTGGGGGGGGCCCAGGAGGCGTCTCAGGGGCTTTGGGGGGCTCTTGGGGTGCTCTGAGGTCTTTGGGGGTCCCCAAGAAGGGTCTCAGGGGCTTTGAGGGGGCACTTGGGGTGCTCTGATAGCAATTTGGAGGTCACTTGGGACAGTTTGGAGTCACTTAGGGCAGTTTGGGGTCACTCAGATCACTTTTAAGATCACTCAGATCAGTTTGGGGGTCACTTAGGGCTGCATGGGGGTCATTCAGAGCAGTTTGGGGTCACTTCGATCAGTTTTAGGGTCCCCCAGATCAGTTTGGGGTCCCTCAGGGCATTCAGGATCCCCACGAACCCTCAGCAGGTGCTGCTCCCTCCCTGCCCCCAGCATTTGGGGGGGTTCTGTGCCCTCCCTGGGGGGCTGTCCCCGTGTCCCTGACCCCTCCCAGAGCTGTCCTTGTCTTCCCGACCCCTCCCCATCTCCCTGACCCCCTCCCAGGGGTCTGTCTCCATGTCCCTGTGTCCTCCCTGGGGAGGTGTCCCCGTGTCCCTGAGCCCTCTTTGTGTCCCCAAACCCTCCCAGGGCACTGTCCTCATGTCCCTGACCCCTCGGAGGGCTGACCCTGTGTCCCTCACCCCCTGGCATTGTCCCCCTCCATGTCCCTGACCCCCTGGCACTGTCCCCCCCCATGTCCCTGACCCCTAGCACTGTCACCCTCTGTGTCCCTGACCCCTGACACTGCCCCCACCGTGTCCCTGACCCCCTGGCATTGTCCCCCTCTGTGTCCCTGACCCCTGGCATTGTCCCCCCCCATGTCCCTGACCCCTGGCATTGTCCCCCTCTGTGTCCCTGACCCCTGGCATTGTCCCCCTCTGTGTCCCTGACCTTTTCTCTGTGTCCCTGACCCCTGGCACTGTCCCCCTCCGTGTCCCTGACCTTTTCTCTGTGTCCCTGACCCCTGACACTGCCCCCACCGTGTCCCTGACCCCCTGGCATTGTCCCCCTCTGTGTCCCTGACCTTTTCTCTGTGTCCCTGACCCCTGACACTGCCCCCACCGTGTCCCTGACCCCCTGGCATTGTCCCCCTCTGTGTCCCTGACCTTTTCTCTGTGTCCCTGACCCCTGACACTGCCCCCACTGTGTCCCTGACCCCTTGGCACTGTCCCTTCTGTGTCCCTGACCCCTGGCATTGTCCCCCTCTGTGTCCCTGACATTTTCTCCGTGTCCCTGACCCCTGGCACTGTCCCCTCCGTGTCCCTGACCCCTGGCACTGTCCCCCTCCATGTCCCTGACCTTTTCTCTGTGTCCCTGACCCCCTGGCACTGTCCCCCCCCCAGACAAGGACCCGGTGGCCCACAAGAAGGTTGCCAGCCTGACCATCAACTTCGGGCCGCAGCACCCGGCGGCGCACGGCGTCCTGCGGCTGGTGCTGGAGCTCAGCGGGGAGACGGTGAAGCGCTGCGACCCGCACGTGGGGCTGCTGCACCGCGGCACCGAGAAACTCATCGAGCACAAGACCTACCTGCAGGTGATCCTGGGATCCCCAATTCCATGGGATCCCTGAGATCCCCAATTCCATGGGATCCCCATCCCTGAGACCCCCATTTCCCTGAAATCCCCATGTGGGGTTGCCGCACCGCAGTGCTGAGAAAATCATCGAGTGCAAGACCTACCTGCAGGTGATCCTGGGATCCCCAGTTCCCTGGGATCCCCAATTCCCTGGGATCCCCAATTCCATGGGATCCCCATTTCCCTGAGATCCCCACATGGGGCTGCCGCACTGCGGCACTGAGAAGCTCATCGAGCACAAGACCTACCTGCAGGTGATCCTGGGATCCCCAATTCCCTGGGATCCCTGAGATCCCCATCCCTGAAACCCCCATTTCCCTGAGATCCCTGCCCCATGGGATCCCTGCCCCATGGGATCCCCATTCCCATGGGATCCCCATGTGGGGCTGCAGCGCCAAGAAACTCATTGAGTACATGACCTACCTGCAGGTGATCCTGGGATCCCCAGTTCCCTGGGATCCCTGAGATCCCATTTCCCTGAAACCCCCATTCCCATGGGATCCCTGAGATCCCCAATTCCATGGGATCCCCATCCCTGAGACCCCCATTTCCCTGAGATCCCCACATGGGGCTGCTGCACCGCGGCGCTGAGAAACTCATCGAGCACAAAGCCTACCTGCAGGTGCCTCAGGATTCGTGTGGGATCCCCGTTTCCATGGGATCCCCATCCCTGAGATCTGTGGGATCCCCATTTCCACCAGACCCCACCCTCAAGGGACCCCCGATCCTATCTCAGGGCTGTCCGTGTGTCCGTCCAGCCCTGATCCCAGCTCAAGGTTTTCCGTCCATCCCAGAGTTCCTGCTCCCATTCCCAGCTCCGCTGGTGCCCCCAGCTCCTGGAGTGCTGCTCCCTCCAGCTCCTCCCAGTCCTCCCAGTATTCCCAGTACTGCCAGTCCTCCCAGTATTCCCAGTACTCCCAGTATTCCTAGTACTGCCAGTCTTCCCGGTGTTCCCACTACTCCCAGTCTTCCCAGTTCTCTCCTTATTGCCAGTAGTTCAAATATTCTCAGTATTCCCAATACTCCCAGTAGTCTAGCACTCCCAGTATTCCCAGTATTTCCACTACTCCCAGCACTCCCAGTCCTCCCAGCACTCCCAGTATTCCCAGCACTCCCAGTATTCCCAGCACTCCCAGTATTCTCAGTACTTCCAGCACTCCCAGTCCTCCCAGCACTCCCAGTATTCCCAGCCCTTCCAGCCCTCCCAGCCCTCCCAGTATTCCAAGCCCTTCCAGCCCTCCCAGTGCTCCTAGTGCTCCCAGTATTCCCAGTATTCCCAGCGCTCCCAGTATTCCGAGCCCTCCCAGCCCTCCCAGTATTCCGAGCCCTCCCAGTGCTCCCAGTGCTCCCAGTATTCCCAGTATCCGGGTTCCCGCAGGCCCTGCCCTACTTTGACCGCCTGGACTACGTGTCCATGATGTGCAACGAGCAGGCCTATTCGCTGGCCGTGGAGAAGCTCCTCAACATCCGGCCCCCTCCCCGGGCTCAGTGGATCCGAGGTGAGGCTCCCACCAGCATTCCCAGCTCCCTGGATCCCCCAGGATTTATGGGATCACCCCCTTTTCTCCCTTTTCCCCCCCCCTTTTTTTTCAGTTCTCTTCGCCGAGATCACGCGGCTGCTCAACCACATCATGGCGGTGACCACGCACGCGCTGGACATCGGGGCCATGACCCCGTTCTTCTGGATGTTCGAGGAGAGGGAGAAGGTGGCTTGGGGGGGTTGGGGGTTGGGGGCTGTGGAGGGGCCGGCGGGGCTGAGCAGCAGCGGGGTCCCCTCTGTCCCCCCCAGATGTTCGAGTTCTACGAGCGCGTGTCGGGGGCGCGGATGCACGCGGCCTACATACGGCCCGGGGGGGTGCACCAGGTGAGGGGCTGGGCCCGCTCCCCTTCCACGGGAACCCCATTCCCATGGGATCCCCATCCCCGGGATCCCCATTCCCATGGGATCCCCATCCCTGGGATCCCCATCCCTGGGAACCCCATTCCCATGGGAACCCCATCCTTGGGAACCCCATTCCCACGGGAACCCCATCCCTGGGATCCCCATCCCTGGGATCCCCATTCCTGGGATCCTCATTCCCATGGGAACCCCATTCCCAGGGGAACCCCATTCCTGAGATCCCCATTCCCATGGGAACCCCATTCCTGGGAACCCCATCCCTGGGATCTCCATTCCTGGGAACCCCATTCCCATGGGAACCCTATCCATGGAATCCCTATTCCTTTTTCCCTGGGGATCCCCATTCTCACAGGGACTCCATTCCCACAGGAACCCCATTCCTGGGAGCCCCATTCCTGGGATGTCTGTACCCCCAGGATCCCCGTTTCCATGGGAACCCCATTCCCACGGGAGCCCTATCCCTGGGATCCCCATTCCTACAGGGTCCTGATCTTTGGGATCCCCATCCCTGGGATCCCCATTCCTCAGACCCCACTCCTGTGCTGCCCCCATCCTTGTGACCCCCATCCCTGGCACCCCATTCCCTGGGGACCCCCCCATTCCCATGGGATCCCCTCACCCTGGGACCCCCTTTGGGCCCTCTCAGTGTGGACCCCCTGCCCCCATCCCTGGTGCCACCTGAGCTCCCACCTGTCCTGTGTGAGCCTCCAATCCCACCTGTCCCAATCCCAATCCCACCTGTCCCACCAATCCCATCTCCACCAATCCCATCTGTCCTGTGTGAGCCTCCAATCCCACCTGTCCCAATCCCAATCCCACCTGTCCCACCAATCCAACCTGTCCCACCTGTCCCAATCCCAATCCCACCTGTCTCACCTGTCCTTTGGACCCACCTGTGCCACCTGTCCCTTGAGTCCCACCAATCCCATCAATCCCACTTGTCCCAATCTCAATCCCACCTGTCCCACCAATCCCATCTCCACCAATCCCATCTGTCCCACCTGTCCCACCACTCCCATCAATGCCACCTGTCTCACCTGTCCCTTGGGTCCCACCTGTGCCAGGACCTGCCCCTGGGGCTCATGGATGACATCTACGAGTTCGTGAAGAACTTCTCCATCCG
Organism: Vidua chalybeata; assembly: GCF_026979565.1. Lineage (NCBI taxonomy): Eukaryota > Metazoa > Chordata > Aves > Passeriformes > Viduidae > Vidua > Vidua chalybeata. The sequence continues at coordinate 2,132,349 of NC_071558.1, forward strand.
GATCGACGAGGTGGAGGAGGTGAGGGGGAATCTGGGGAGGGGACAGTCGGGCTGCTGTCACCTGTCACCTGTCACCTGGGAGGGGCAGGGTCATTCCTCCCAGCCTGGGGAGATGAGGTGACGCAGATTGGGATGGACGGGGACAGGTGGACAGGTGAGGGGTTTGAGAGACAGGTGACAGATATAAGGGACAGGTGAGGGGTGCCAGGGACAGGTGACAGATATAAGGGACAGGTGAGGGGTGCCAGGGACAGGTGACAGATATAAGGGACAGGTGAGGGGGGACAGGGACAGGTGACAGATATAAGGGACAGGTGAGGGGGGACAGGGACAGGTGACAGATATAAGGGACAGGTGAGGGGGGACAGGGACAGGTGACAGATATAAGGGACAGGTGAGAGGGGACAGGGACAGGTGACAAGTGAGACGTATCAAGGACAGGTGATAGGTACAAGGGACAGGTGAGGGAGAGGGAGAATGAGGGGAATCAGTGGGACAGGTGGGAGTTCAGGTGGGACAGATGGGGTTGGTGGGACAGGTAGGGGTGCTGAGGACAGGCGAGGGGTACAAGGAACAGGTAAGGGATGGCAGAGACAGGTGAGGGTGCCAAGGAGAGGTAAGGGATGCACAGGTGACGGTGCTAGGGACAGGTGACAGTGCCAGGGCCAGGTGAGAAATGCAGGGCAGGTGCCAGGTGTGCCAGGTATCCCTGGTGTCCCCAGATGCTGACCAACAACCGCATCTGGAAGAACCGCACCGTGGACATCGGCGTCATCACGGCCGAGGAGGCCCTGAACTACGGCTTCAGGTGAGCTGGGGGGGGATGCCCCAGGCGTGCCCCACCCCGCAGGTGGGCGGGGCCGACCCTCAGGTGCGTTTTTTGGGGTGTCCCAGCGGGGTGATGCTGCGGGGCTCCGGGATCCAGTGGGACCTGCGCAAGACGCAGCCCTACGATGTCTACGACCAGGTGGAGTTCGACGTGCCCATCGGCTCCCACGGCGACTGCTACGACAGGTACGGCCTCACCTGGCCTGGGGGGGCCTGGGGGGGCCTGGGGGGCTGCTCCCCATCCCCCCGGGGGCTGCCAGTCCTGGGAACTGCCCAGTCCTGGGATTGCTGTGCCAGGAATCGCTGATCCCGCTGGATCCCCCACACTGGAATCCCATCCTGTGGAACCCCATCCTTGGGACCCCATTCCTGAGATCCCCAGGACCCCCCTCCCATGGGAACCCCATTTGGTGGGACCCCCAGGACCCCAATCCCATGGGAACCCCATCCCTTGGAACCCCATTCCCTGGGGCCCCATTCCCAGACCCCCCCCCATTCCTGGGACCCCTCAATCCCAAATTTGGGGTGCAGGTCCCTCTGCTGGGTGCAGCAGATCCCATATCCCGGTTTTGGGGCACAGGGGATCCCATATCCCTGTTTTGTGGCACAGCACACCCCATGTCCCGGTTTTGGGGCACAGGGGTTTCCATATCCCGGTTTTGGGGCGCAGCACACCCCATATCCCAGTTTTGGGGCACAGCACACCCCATGTCCCAGTTTTGGGGTGCAGGGGATCCCATGTGCCGGTTTTGGGGTGCAGGTACCTGTGCCGCGTGGAGGAGATCCCATATCCCAGTTTTGGGGTGCACGGGATGCCATGTCCCGGTTTTGGGGTGCAGGTACCTGTGCCACGTGGAGGAGATCCCATATCCCAGTTTTGGGGTGCACGGGATGCCATGTCCCGGTTTTGGGGCACAGCACACCCCATATCCCGGTTTTGGGGTGCAGGTACCTGTGCCGCGTGGAGGAGATCCCATATCCTAGTTTTGGGGCGCAGCACACCCCATATCCTGGTTTTGGGGTGCAGGTACCTGTGCCGCGTGGAGGAGATCCCATATCCCAGTTTTGGGGTGCAGGGGATCCCATGTCCCAGTTTTGGGGCACAGCACACCCCATGTCCCAGTTTTGGGGCACAGCACACCCCATGTCCCAGTTTTGGGGTGCAGGGGATGCCATGTGCCGGTTTTGGGGTGCAGGTACCTGTGCCGCGTGGAGGAGATGCGCCAGTCGCTGCGGATCATCCTGCAGTGCCTCAATAAGATGCCGCCCGGCGAGATCAAGGTGGACGACGCCAAGGTGTCACCCCCGAAACGCGCCGAGATGAAGGTGACGTGTCCCCAGGTCCCCCACGGCTGGGGGTGGCACCCAGGGCAGGTGACACCCAGGGCAGGTGGCACCCAGGGCAGGTGGCACCGAGGGCAGGTGGCACCCAGGGAAGGTGGCACCAAAGTCTGGTGACACCAAGGGCAGGTGGCACCGAGGGCAGATGGCACCAAGGGCAGGTGGCACCAAAGGCAGGTGGCACCGAGAGCAGATGACACCAAAGTCTAGTGACAGCCAGGGCAGGTGGCACCAAGGGCAGGTGGCACCGAGGGCAGGTGGCACCGAGGCCAGGTGGCACCAAAGTCTGGTGACAGCCAGGGCAGGTGGCACCAAGGGCAGGTGACACCGAGGGCAGGTGGCACTGAGGGCAGTGGCACCAGCACTGGGCAGTGACATCAAGGCAGGGACAGCCAGGCCTGGTGACACCCAGGGCAGGTGGCAGTGCTGCAGTGCCAGCCAGGGCAGGTGACACCCAGGGCAGGTGGCAGTGCTGCAGTGCCAGCCGGGGCAGGTGACACCCAGGGCAGGTGGCAGTGCTGCAGTGCCAGCCGGGGCAGGTGACACCCAGGGCAGGTGGCAGTGCTGCAGTGCCAGCCGGGGCAGGTGACACCCAGGGCAGGTGGCAGTGCTGCAGTGCCAGCCGGGGCAGGTGACACCCAGGGCAGGTGGCAGTGCTGCAGTGCCACCTCTGTCCCCACAGACATCCATGGAGTCCCTGATCCATCACTTCAAGCTCTACACCGAGGGCTACCAGGTGCCACCCGGGGCCACCTACACGGCCATCGAGGCCCCCAAGGTGACACTTCTTGCCTTGTTTGTCCCTGTCCCCATGTCCCCAACCCTGTCCCTGTGTCTCCATGGCGTCTGTCATGTCCCCAGTCCCATTCCCATGACCACAACCCTGTCCCTATTGTCCCCATGTCCCCACTGTCCCCACAGGGGGAGTTTGGGGTGTAGCTGGTGTCCGATGGCAGCAGCCACCCTGTCCCCATGTCCCCATTGTCCCCATGTCCCCATTGTCCCCACTGTCCCCCCAGGGGGAGTTTGGGGTGTACCTGGTGTCCGATGGCAGCAGCCACCTTGTCCCCACTGTCCCCATGTCCCCACTGTCCCCATGTCCCCATTGTCCCCATTGTCCCCATTGTCCCCACAGGGGGAGTTTGGGGTGTACCTGGTGTCCGATGGCAGCAGCCGTCCCTATCGCTGCAAGATCAAAGCGCCCGGCTTCGCCCACCTGGTACGGCCTGGGCACACCTGGGCACACCTGGGGAACACCTGGGATACACCTGGGGACACTTGGGGGACACCTGGGGACACTTGGGGACACTTGGGGCACACCTGGGGACACTTGGGGGACACCTGGGATACACCTGGGGACACTTGGGGGACACCTGGGTACACCTGGGATACACCTGGGATACACCTGGGGACACCTGGGGAACACCTGGGTACACCTGGGATACACCTGGGATACACCTGGGGACACCTGGGGAACACCTGGGATACACCTGGGGACACTTGGGGGACACCTGGGGACACTTGGGGCACACCTGGGGACACTTGGGGGACACCTGGGGACACTTGGGGCACACCTGGGGACACTTGGGGGACACCTGGGATACACCTGGGGACACTTGGGGGACACCTGGGTACACCTGGGATACACCTGGGGACACTTGGGGCACACCTGGGATACACCTGGGGACACTTGGGGGACACCTGGGTACACCTGGGATACACCTGGGATACACCTGGGGACACTTGGGGCACACCTGGGCACACCTGGGGAACACCTGGGATACACCTGGGTACACCTGGGATACACCTGGGGACACTTGGGGCACACCTGGGGACACTTGGGGGACACCTGGGATACACCTGGGATACACCTGGGATACACCTGGGGACACTTGGGGGACAACTGGGGACACTTGGGGGACACCTGGGCGCAGCTGGGGGACATCTGGGGAACATCTTGGCACACCTGAGGACACACCTGGGGACACCTGGGCACACCTGGGAGGTACCCGGGGGACATATGGGGAACATCTGGGGACACCAGGGATACACCTGGGGACACCTGGGGAACACCTGGGGACACTTGGGGACACCGAGGGCTCAGGGGACGTGGGGACAGGGGACACTGGGGGGATCCCTATGGGTGTGTTGCTGTGGGGGATATGGAGGGCAATTAACACCTGTGGGTTAATTGGGGCTCTCTGTGGCTAATTAGGGGCTAACTGGGGGTCCCAGGGTTTAATTAGGGGTTAATTGGGGGTCCCTGTGGGGGTCCCCATGGGTTAATGGGGGTCCCTGGGGCTTGAGGGTTGATTGGGCATTCCCCATGTGTTAATTGGGGGTCCCTGGGAGTTAATTGGGGGTCATTAACCATTAATTGGGGGTCCCTGGGATGGTTCCTATGTGTTAATTTGGGGTTAATTGGAGGTCAGTGTGTATTAATTGGGGATTAACTAGGGGTTCTGTGGAGTCAGTCGTCTGTGGGTTAATTGGGTGTTAATTTGGTGTTAATTGGGTGTTAATTGGGTGTTAATCATTGTTCCCCAGGCCGGGCTGGACAGGATGTCCCAGGGCCACATGCTGGCAGACGTGGTGGCCATCATTGGTACGTGTCCCCCTCCCCTTTTGGGGTCCTTTCCCCATTTTGGGAGTCCCTTCCCCTGTTTTGGGGGTCGCTTCCCCATTTCTGGGGTCCCTTCCCCTGTTTTGGGGGTCCCTTCCCCTTTTGGGGTGCTCTTTTCCTGTTTTGGGACGTTGTTCCCCATTTTTGGGGTTTCCTTTCATTCTGTTGGGTTTTTTCCTCTGTTTCAGGGGCTCCTTCCCTATTTGTGGGATTTCTTCTCTTTTTGGGGTTTCCCTCCCATTTTGGGGGGCTCTTCCCTGGTTTTCTCCTATTGGAAGCCTCCTTCCATTTTTTGGGGGGGGGCTCCTTCCAGTTCGAGGGGGCTCCTTCCCCAGTATGGGGTGCGGGTTCTTGCCCAGTTTGGGGTCCCCTTCCTCATTTTTGGGAGGTTCCTTCCCGATTTTGAGGGTCTCCCTCCCATTTTAGGGCACCCCTTCCAGTTTTGGGGTCTCCTTCCCCTTCCCCACATCCGTTTCCTCTTGCTGGGGGTTTTGGGGTGCCCTGACCCCCCTTTTCCCCCTGCAGGCACCCAGGACATCGTGTTTGGGGAGGTGGATCGATGAGGGGGGGTCCCCGGCCCCTCTCCGTGTGCTGCTGCAGTTTGGGGGTGCCCCCACCCCCCGTTTCGAGTCAAATAAAGCCAAACTCGGCTCCTGAGCCTCCCTGTCCCCTTTGTCCCCCCTTTGTCACCGCTGTCACCTCCTCCCCTGTTTTGGGGGGGCTCCTTCCCCAGTTTGGGGGGGGGGTCTTGCCCAGTTTGGGGTCTCCTTCTCCTTTTGGGGGGCTCCTTTCCCATTTAGGGCCTCCTTCCCAAATTTGGGGGGGGGGGGCGTTCTTTCCCAGTTTGGGGTCTCTTTCCCCATTTGGGAACTTTGTCCCAAATTTGGGGGCGGGCTCCTGTCCAGTTTGAGGCCTCTCTCCCCAGTTTGGGGGGGCTCCTTTCCATTTAGAGTCTCTTCTCCTTTTGGGGCCTCTCTCCCAAATTTGGGGGGGTTCTTACCCAGTTTATTGTCCCTCTCCCCATTTTTGGGGAGATCCTTTCCCCTTTTGGAGTCTCCCTTTTAGGGTCCCTTCCCCTTTTGGGGCCTCTCTCCCCAGTTTGGGGGGGCTCTTTCCCCAGTTTGGGGTCTCCTTTGCCCTTTTGGGGTCTCCTTCCCCTTTTAGGGTCCCTTCCCCTTTTGGGGCCTCTCTCCCCGGTTTGGAGGCAGAAGGAGCCCCCCCAAAAAAAGGGGGGAAGGGGCTTCCCCGCAGCTCCCCCTTCCCGCGGGGATTTTGGGGACCCCCGGGGGTCTCTGCAGCAGCTGCCCCGGGTCTGGGCGAGCGGCCGGACGTCGGTGGCCGCGGGTGACACTTGGGGACAGCGGAAGGGAGGGAGGTGGCACTGGGGAAGTGGGGGAGGGGCGAGCGCTGCGGTCACTGCCGGGACCGAGGGGACCCCGCGGGGACAGCGGGGACAGCGGGGACAGCGGGGACAATGGGGACAATGGGGACAATGGGGACAATGGGGACAGCGGGGGCGCGGTGCCTGCTCGGCCTCGTCCTGCTGGGGGCGCCCGGCCTGGCCGCAGGTGGGCACGGGGGGGATTTAGGGGATTTGGGGTATCCCGGGAGGTTTGGAGGGTTTGGGCTGTCTGGGGGGGATTTAGGGGATTTGGGGATTTGAGGGGATTTGGGGTGTCTGGGGGGATTGGGGTGTCTGGGGGGGATTTAGGGGATTTGGGGTATCCCGGGGGTTTGGAGGGATTTGGGGTGCCCGGGAGATTTGGGGGGTTTGGGGTGTCTGGGGGGGATTTAGGGGATTTGGGGTATCCCGGGGGGGTTTGGGGGGATTTGGGGTGTCCGGGAGATTTAGAGGGTTTGGGGTGTCTGGGGGGGATTTAGGAGATTTGGGGATTTGAGGGGATTTGGGGAGTCTGGGGGGACTTGGGGTGTCTGGGGGGGATTTAGGGGATTTGGGGGGATTGGGGGGGATTTGGGGTGTCTGGGGGGGATTTAGGGGATTTGGGGTATCCCGGGGGTTTGGAGGGATTTGGGGTGTCCGGAAGATTTGGGGGGTTTGGGGTGTCTGGGGGGGATTTAGGGGATTTGGGGATTTGAGGGGATTTGGGGTGTCTGGGGGGACTTGGGGTGTCTGGGGGGGATTTAGGGGATTTGGGGTGTCTGGGGGGCATTTAGGGGATTTGGGGTATCCCGGGAGGTTTGGAGGGATTTGGGGTGTCTGGGAGGTTTGGGGGTGTCCGTGGGATTTGGGGGATTCAGGGGGGTTTAGGGTGTCCGGGAGATTTGGGGGGGTTCGGGATGTCCGAGAGGTTCAGGGGGATTGGAGGGATTCAGGGGATTTGAAGGGTTCGGGGTGTCCGGAGGATTTGGGGTGTCAGGGGGGCTTAGAGGATCCAGGGGGATTGGGAGGAATCCGGGGTGTCTGGATTGGGGGGGTGTCCAGGAGACTTTGGGGGATTTGGGGAGGCTGAGGAAATTTGGGGGCCCAGGAAATGGGGGGTGCTGGGGTAGGCGGGAAGGGAGGGGATTTAGGGGATTTGGGGTTTCCGGAGGATTTGGGGGATCCAGGAGATTTGGGGGATGGGAGGGGGGGCAGGAAATGGGGGTGCTGGGGAAGGAACTTGTAGGGCCGGAGGTTTTAGGAATGGGGGGGGGGTCTCAGGGATTGGGGGGTCCCGGGGGTGAGAGGGCTCAGGAATGGGGTGCTCATGACTTTGGGGGTTTTTACGGATTGGGGGGGTCCCAGGGGATGAAGAGCGCGGGGGATGGGGGAATGCAGGGATTTGGGGTCTGGGGGATTTGGGGTCCAGGGGATTTAGGGTCCAGGGGATTTGGGGTCCTGGTGATGCATCACGTCCCCTTCCCCATTCCCTTAACTTTTGGGGTGCCCCAGGGACCCCCAAGGTGCTCCTGGGCTTGAGGGGGGCTCCAGGACCGACCCCAACCCCCCCAGACCTCAGGCACGGGGCGGGGGGGGGGCTCTGATGCCACCCAAGGCGCCATCGATGCCACCTGCGGGGTGACACACGGAGCGGGGCATCCCCAAAACCCCCCAAAACTCTCCCAAAATCGCCCCAAAACCCCGCAGGGGCCCTGGCCGAGCCCGAAATCTGCTACGTGCTGGACGCGGTGCTCTTCCTCTACAGCCTCATCCTCACCGGCCTCTACATCCGCCTCAGGGTGAGCCCCACGAACCCCCCTTTTTTGGGGGGGGGGGTCCCCAAACTTCCCCTCCTCGCCCCCCTCCCCATTTTTTTACCCATTTTCCCCTTTTTTCCCCCTCATTTGGGTTTTCTCTCCCCCCTCCCCAGTTCGTGACTCAGCGGCTGCGGAGAGCGGCTGAGCAGGTAAAGGGGGGGGGGGGAAGGGGATTTGGGGGGGGGTTTGGGGTGCAGGGAGGGTGTGGGGGGGCTGTGGGGGGCTGGGGGTGTCCGGCTGTGCCCCCCCCCAGCCCCCCAAAATCCCCTTTCACTTTCTGTTCCCGGGCAGAAGGAGGAAGAGGCCGTTTATGCCGTGAGTCACACGGGGGGGGGAGGGGGCAGATTTTGGGGACCCCCCCCCCCCGAGCTGGGTGGGGATTTTTGGGGGGCGCAGGGGTTGTGCTGGGGAGGGGGCACATCCCTGGGGTTTGGGGGTAACCCCCGGATGTTGATGGGCTGAGATTTGGGGTCCTCACCCAACAGTGGGGTGAGATTTGGGGTGTCCCCCCCCATTTATGGGGTGAGATTTGGGGGGGTTGGGATTTGGGGTCCCCCCTTCCCTAAAGAACCAATTACGGGGCTGAGATTTGGGGTGTCCCCCTGCATTTATGGGGTGAGGTTTGGGGTCCTCACCCCCATTTATGGGGTGAGATTTGGGCTGGTTGGGATTTGGGGTCCCCCCTTCCCTAAAGAACCAATTATGGGGCTGAAATTTGGGGTGTCCTCCCACTTAAAGGGCTGAAATTTGAGGTGCCCCACCATTTATGGGGAGAAATTTGGGGTGTTTGGGATTTGGGGTGTGTGTCCCCGTCCCCCCCCATTTACAGGCTGGGATTTGGGGGTGTCCTCCCACCTATGGGGTGAGATTTGGGGTGTTTGGGATTTGGGATGTTCCCCCTCTCCTAAAGATGCCATTGCTGGGGTGACACTGGGGGGGGGGTGACAATGGGCTGTCACTCTTGGGGGTGGCACAGACCCCCCCCCAGACACCCCAAAAATCCTCCCGACCCCCCCTTTGCAGGGTCTCAGCTCCGGGCACCAGGAGACCTACGAGACCCTACAGATGAAGAGCTCGTGACCCCCCCGTGACCCCAAAACCCCGCACCCCATTTCCCACCCCCCTGCCACCACCGGGATGGAAAATTGGGATTTTTTTCCCACAAAAATGGAAAAAATTGGGATTTTTTTTTTATCCCTGGAAATGCCGGATTTGGGTGGAAAATTGGGATTTTTTCCCCCTGGAAATGGAAAAAATTGAGATTTTTTATCCCTGGAAATGCCGGATTTGGGTGGAAAATTGGGATTTTTTCCCCCTGGAAATGGAAAAAATTGAGATTTTTTATCCCTGGAAATGCCGGATTTGGGTGGAAAATTGGGATTTTTTCCCCCTGGAAATGGAAAAAATTGAGATTTTTTATCCCTGGAAATGCCGGATTTGGGTGGAAAATTGGGATTTTTTTTCTCCCTGGAAATGGAAAAAAAATTGGGATTTTTTTATCCCTGGAAATGCCGGATTTGGGTGGAAAATTGGGATTTTTTCCCCCTGGAAATGCTGGATTTGACCCCAAATTTCTGCTGCGGGGCTGAGCCCCCCCCCTCTCAAATTTGGGGGGGGGGAGGATGTGAAGATTTTTGGGGGGGTCTCCCCCTCCCCCAACGCCCCCTCCGTGGGATTTCTGCCCCCCAAATTCTGACCGAAGAAACCCCATGGAAATAAACCAGTTCAAACCAGTTCAAACCAGTTCAAAACGGTTCAAACCAGTTCAAACCAGTTCAAACCAGTTCAAACCAGTGCTCCCAGTTGAACCCAAAATCTGCGGCTTGGTTCCACGAGGGCAGGGAGGGTAAAAATGGGGATAAAATAGGTGTAAAATACAGATTAAAAACGTAAAAAAACAGAGATTAAATGGGGTTTAAAGGGTTGAAAATTGGGGGTAAAAATTGGGATTTAATGGGTTAAAATAGGGATAAAAATGGGTTGAATTAGGGGTTATAAAGGGTTAAAAATCGGGATAAATGGGGGAAATGTAGGGATAAAAATTGGGATTAAAAGGAGTTAAAAACAGGGATAAAATGGGTTAAAAGTGGGTTAAAAAGAGGGAGAAAAATGGGTAAAAATAGATAAAATATGGGTTAAAATAGGGATAAGAAAGGGAAAATTGGGATAAAATGGGTTAAAATAGGGATCAAATGGAGTAAAATAGGGATAAAAGTGGATTTAAAATGGGTTAAAAATACACATAAAAATGGGCTAAAAATTGGGATAAATGGGTGTAAAAGGGTTACAAACAGGTGCAAAAAAGGGTTAAAATTGGGGTAAAAATGGGTTAAAAATAGATGAAAGTGGGTAGAAATAGGGTTTAAAGTTGGTAAAAAATAGGGATTAAAAATGGGTAAAAATAGGGATTAAAATTGGGGAAAAATAGCGATTAAAATTGGGGAAAAATAGGGATTAAAATTGGGGAAATGGGGGTAAAATGGATTCAAATGGGTTAAAATATATAAAAATGGGTAAAAAGAGGTAAAAAATGGGCTCAAACCATGGAAAAAAGGAGAAATGTCCCCCAGGTCCCTGGGGAATGGCAGCTGGCATTAGGAGATGGCACCAGGGTGGCATCAGCAGGTGGCAGAGTGGCACCAGGAGGTGATAGGGTGGCACCAAAGTGGCATCAGGAGGTGGCAGGGTGGCACCAGGGTGGCACCAGGGTGGCATCAGGAGGTGGCACCAGGGTGGCATCAGGAGCTGGCAGCGCTGGCCGTGCCCCAGGCCTTCTTCTCCACCAGGGCACAATACCTGTCGGGCACGCCGCTGTCCCTGCGGGGCACAGAGTGACACAGGAGGGGACATCAGCCGTGCCAGCAGGTGCCAGGGGTGGCAGAGGTGACAAGAAATGCCAGAAGGTGACACAGGAGGGGACAGGATGTGACAGAAGAGGTCCCAGGAGGTGGCAGGAAGTGACAGTGGTGGCACGGGAGGTGGCACGGGAGGTGACAGAGGTGACATCGCCACCCCGCACCTGAGGCGCTGCAGTTTCTGCTGTCCCACGCGTGCCAGGCGCTCTGCCCGCTCCCGCGCCCGTGCCAGCTCCCGTTGTCCCTCCTCCACGGCCGCGGCTCTGTCGCGCTGTCGCCGCTGTCGCGACTCCCGGATCTGCTCCCGCAGCGCCTCCGCGTGGGCGCGCTGTGCCCGCTGCCGTGCCAGCTGCTGCTGCTGCTCCTGTGCCAGCTGCTGCTCCTGGGCACTGGGGACACGGGGACACCTCTGTGACACTGTGACACTGGCACTGTGCCCGCTGCCGTGCCAGCTGCTGCTGCTGCTCCCGGGCCAGCTGCTGCTCCTGGGCACTGGGGACACGGGGACATTGGCACTGGGACACTGGGACACTGGCACTGTGTCCTCTCCTGTGCCAGCTGCTGCTCCTGGGCACTGGGGACACGGGGACACCTCTGTGACACTGTGACACTGGCACTGTGACACTGGCACTGTGCCCGCTGCCGTGCCAGCTGCTGCTCCTGGGCACTGGGGACACGGGGACACTGGCACTGGGACACTGGCATGGGGACACTGGGACAGGGACACGGGGACACCACTGGGACACTGGCACTGCGCCCGCTCCTGTGCCAGCTGCTCCTGGTGAGCACTGGGGACACGGGGACATTGGCACGGGGACACTGGCACAGCCCCCTGGGTACAACTGGGGTGGCTCAGGGACACTGACGCTGTCCCTTGGGCACAGCTGGCACGGCGCCTGGAGTGACACTGGTGTCCCCAGAGCCAGCAGGATGGCACAGAGACCCTGCCAGAGCCACCTGGTCACACCCGGGTGACACTGGTGTCCCCAGAGCCAGCAGGATGGCACAGGGACACCGCCACACCTGGCACGGCCCCAGGGGTGACACCAGAGTCCCCAACCCCCCCAGCTGTCCCCGTGCCACCCCGGTGCCACCCACCTGAGCAGGGTGAGGAAGTCGCGGCGCTCCTGCTGCAGTGCCAGCGCCAGCTGCTGTCGCCGCTTTGTCGCCTGCTCGCGGCGGCCGCGCTGCAGCTCCTGCAGCAGCTCCGCGCGGCGCCGCTCCCGCTGCAGCTCCCGCTGCCGCCAGGCCCGCTCCGCCGCCTCCTGGCTGCGCCTGGAGCGCAGAGCCTCCTGCGGGGACAGCGGGGACACTGGGGACATCGGGGACATCGGGGACACTGGGGACCCTGGGGACATCGGGGACATTGGGGGCACTGGGGACCCTGGGGACACTGGGGACACTGGGGACCCTGGGGACATCGGGGGCACTGGGGACCCTGGGGACACTGGGGACACTGGGGGTATTGGGGACATTGGGGACATCGGGGACACTGGGGGCACTGGGGACATTGGGGACATCGGGGACACTGGGGGCACTGGGGACATCGGGGACATCGGGGACACTGGGGACATTGGGGACGCTGGGGACAGGGACAGCTCCCGCTGCCGCCAGGCCCGCTCCGCCACCTCCTGGCTGCGCCTGGAGCGCAGAGCCTCCTGTGGGGACATCGGGGGCAGTGACAGGGACAGGGGACCCTGGGGACACTGGGGACAGGGACAGGTCCTGGCACTGCCAGTCCTGCTCCGCCGCCTCGTGGCTGTGCTTGGAGCGCAGAGCCTCCTGCAGGGACATTGGGGACATCGGGGACAACGACAGCTCCCAGTGCTGCCAGTCCCGCTCCGCCTCATCCTGGCTGTGCTGGTTGTGCAGAGCGTCCTGTGGGGACGTTGGGGACATTGGGGACAGTGACAGGATACCCCTGGGGACAGTGCCAGGCTGCCCTGGGGACAGGGACAGGGGCTCCATTGCATCCTGACTGCGCTTGGTCCTCATTGCGTCCTGTGGGGGACAGTGACAGGGAACGCTGGGGACAGTGCCAGGCTGGCCTTGGGGACAATGACAGGCTCTGCTTGGTCTGTAGAGCGTCCTGAGAGGAGGGGACAGTGCCAGGCTGGCCTTGGGGACAGCTCTGGAAGCGCCCAGCATTGCATCCTCCCTGCTGCCACTGCTCCAGGATATCCCCCGACAGGGGGACAGATCCCCGGGGAGGGGACAGGGGTGGCAGTGCCACCCACCTGCGCCTCCTGCCAGCCCTGCTCGTGCTCCTGCATGGACTTGACCCGGTCCAGCTCCCGCTGCCACTCCCGCCGCAGCCGCGCCCGCTCCGCCTCCAGCGCCGCGTCCCGCTCCTGGGGACAGCGACACGGCTGGGGACAGGGACACCGGGACAGGGACACCGGGACAGGGACACGGCTGGGGACAGGGACAGCAGGACAGGGACACCGGGACAGGGACACGGCTGGGGACAGGGACACTGGGACAGCGACATCGGGACAGGGACACGGCTGGGGACAGGGACACCGGGACAGGGACACCGGGACAGGGACACCGCGACAGCGACACCGGGGTAGGGACACAGCTGGGGACAGCGACACGGCTGGGGACAGGGACACCGGGACAGGGACACCGGGACAGCGACACGGCTGGGGACAGGGACACCGGGACAGGGACACCGGGACAGCGACACGGCTGGGGACAGGGACAGCAGGACAGGGACACCGGGACAGGGACACGGCTGGGGACAGGGACACCGGGACAGGGACAGCGGGACAGCGACACGGCTGGGGACAGGGACAGCAGGACAGGGACACCGGGACAGGGACAGCGGGACAGGCACACGGCTGGGGACAGGGACACCGGGACAGCGACACCGGGGTAGGGACACAGCTGGGGACAGCGACACGGCTGGGGACAGGGACAGCACGACAGGGATACCGGGACAGAGGGACAGGGACACTGTGGGGGACAGAGCCCTGGGAAGGTGACAAAGCCAAGGAAGGTGACAGCTCTTTGGGGTCCCTGAGGGGACAGTGCCTCAGGGTGGAACAGCACCCTGGAGAGGTGACAGCACCCAGGGGAGGTGACAGCGCCCCGGGGAGGTGACAGCGCCCTGCCAGCCCCGCCCTCACCGCCTTCTGGCGCTGCTCCTCCAGGGCCCGCAGCTCGGCGCGCCTGTCGCGCTCCCTGTCGCGCTGTCGCAGCCGCTGGTTCTCCGCGTCCGCCGCCTTCATCTCGGCCAGGAACTGCCGCTTGCGCTGCTGCTGCTGCTGCCAGGCCTGGCCACACCGCGGGGACACCGCGGGGACACCGATCCCGTCACCGCAGAGCCCCGCAAACCCCGCCTTCCCATGGGGATCCCAGTTCCGTGGGACCCGCATTGCCCGGGATCCCCCATTCCTTGGGATCCCCCATTCCTTGGGATCCCAAACCCCTGGGATCCCCATTCCCTGGGACTGCTCAGGACCCCCTTTCCCTGGGATGCCCCATTCACCGGGATTCCCCTGCTATAGATCCCAATTCCCTGGGATCCCAAACCCCTGGGATCCCCCTCATTAGCATCCCCATTCCCTGGGACCCCCATTGCCTGAAATCCCCACTCCCTGGGACCTCCCGCACCTTGGGACCCCAAACCCCTGGGATCCCAAATCCCTGGGATTCCCCTCCTCAGGCCCCCCCATTCCCTGAAATCCCCATTCCCCGGGATCCACAGCAGCTCCGTGTCCCCTCCCGCTGATGCCACCATGTCCCCACAGCCACCAGAGCCACGACCCCACGCTGCCCCCAGCCCTTCCGACCCGAATTCCCAAATTCCCGCTGGGAATCTCGGACCTCGCGATCCTCCCTCCTCATCTGCTCCAGGTGCTCCAGGAACCTCTGGCCCTCCTGGAATTTCTGCTCGGCCCTCAGCGCCAGCTGCTCCTGGTGCTGCTCCATCTGCTGGAGCAGCTCCCGCTTGGTGCTGGGAATTCGGGAGTCATTCAGGAATTATTTGGGAATTCGGGAATTATTTGGGAATTCGGGAATGGAAAAGTTCTGGTCCAGTTCCAGAATTGTGGAGTGCACGGGGTGGGGAAGGGGAAAAGAGGGGAAAGGGAAAGGGGAAAGATGAAAAAGGGAAAAGATGGAAAAGAAAGGGAAAAGGAAGGAAAAGGGAAAAGGGGAAGGGGAAAGAGAGAAAAAGGAAAAAGGGGAAAGGAGGGAAAGGAAGGGAAAGGGGAAAGAGAAAAGGTGAAAGGGAAAAGAGGGAAGGGGAAATGGAAAAGAAGGGAAAAGAGAGAAAGGGAAAAGAAGGGAAATGGGGGGAAAGGGGAAAAGGGAAAGGAACAAGGAGAAAGAGGAAAGGGAAGAGGAAGAAGAGGGAAAAAAGAACGGGGAAGGAAAAAGAGATAAGGGAAAAGGGATAAGGGGAAAGAAAGGAAAAGGGAAAGGAACAGGGAAGCACGGACCTGATGAGCTCCTGCTTCCTGCGGCGCTCCAGCTCCTCCTGCAGCTGCAGCCCCTTCTCCCGCTCGCTGTCCATGAGCCGCTGCAGGCGCTGCTCCTCCGCCCGCAGCTCCCCCTGCGTCTGCCGCTGCTCCGCCAGCTGCCGGTCCAGGATGGAGCTGCAGCGGGCACCCAGCAGGAGCTGCGGGAATGGGAATGGAAACGGGAATGGGGATGGGAATGGGAATGGGGATGGGGATGGGAATGGGAAATGGGGATGGGAATGGGGATGGGAATGGGAATGGGGATGGGGATGGGGATGGGAATGGGAATGGGAATGGGAATGGGAATGGGAATGGGAATGGGGATGGGAATGGGGATGGGGATGGGAAATAGGAAATGGGAATGGGAAATGGGGATGGGAAATGGGAAAAGGGGGGAAAGGGAAGGGAAGGGAAGGGAAGGGAAGGGAAGGGAAGGGAAGGGAAGGAAGGGAAGGGAAGGGAAGGGAAGGGAAGGGAAGGGAAGGGAAGGGAAGGGAAGGGAAGGGAAGGGAAGGGAAGGGAAGGGAAGGGAAGGGAAGGGAAGGGAAGGGAAGGGAAGGGAAGGGAAGGGAAGGGAAGGGAAGGGAAGTTCCAGCCATACCGAGTTCAGGTGCCGCATCTCAGCCTCCTGCTCCAGCCTCATCCTGGCCGCGCGCTCCAGCAGCTCCCGCCGCTCCCGCTCCCGCTCCCGCTCCAGCTCCGAGCGGGCCCGCGCCTCCCGCAGCTCCTCCTGCTGCTGCTCCGCTCTGCGGGCCTGGCTGCGCTCCTCCTGCGGGACAGGGACAGCGACACTGCTGGGGACACTGCTGGGGACATTCCCGGGGACATTCCCGGGGTCCTGAGGGACATTCCCAGGGCCTTCTGTGGGGACAGTCCCGGGACATTCCAGGAGCCCTGGCATGAGGGCAGTGGGAAAAACGGGATCAGGAAATTTGGGATTGGGAAATTTGGGCTCGGGAAATCGGGAGATGCCCACGAAAGCCGCGTCCTGGCGGGATTTGAGGATCTGCAGCCGATCCGCGAGCTCCCGGCGTGGAGCCCGAGCCTCCTCCTGGATCCGCTGGAATTCCTCGGTGCCAACGATGAGCGAGGCCGGGGGCCGATCCCTGGGAATTCTGGGGGACACGGACCAGGATCAGGGGCACGGGGACAGCTCCTGGTGTCCCCTGTGTCCCCAAATCCCATCTGCATCACCAAATGTCCTCAGGGTCCCCAAATCTCTCTGGCTCCCAAATTCCCCTCAGTCTCCAAATCCCTTCTGGGGTCCCCAAATCCCCTCGAGCCTCACACGAGCTCCCTGATCACATCCTTGGTGAAGACCCGGATGGTTTTGGGTTTGTCCCGGGGCGAGGGCACCGTGCCCGGGGCGCTCCTCACGGCCCGGAGCTGCACGATGGCGCTGGAGGGGCCTGAAATCTGTGGGAAAGGATGGAGTGAGACCCCAAAATCAGCCCCAAATCGTCCACAAACCCACCCTCAAAATCCCCCAAAAATCATCCCCAAATACCCTCAAAATCCCATAAAAATAATCACAAAATCCCCTCAAAAGCCCCCAAAAAATCATCCCCAAAATCACCCCATAATCCCCCAAATCCCTCAGAATTCCCCAAATCTCTTCAAAATACCCCTAAAATCCCCAACGAAATCCATCAAATTTTGGGGTGAGATTTTGGGGTGAGAGACTCCCAAATGCCCCAAAATTCCACCAGAATTCCTCCAAAATGGATCCAGCCTCACCTTCTTCGCCCTCTCCCCCTCTTCCTCCTTGTCCTTGTCCTTGTCCTTGTCCTTGTCCTTGTCCCTGTCCCTGTCACGGTCCCACTGCTCAGCCCTGCCCAGCTCCGCGCTCCGCGCCCGCCGCAGCTGCTCCTGTGGGGACAGGGGACATCGCGGGGACAGCCCAGCGACATCCCGAGGCATTCCCAGGGGACATTCCCAGGGATATCCCTGGCGACATTCCCGGAGACATCCCAGGTATATTCTGGGGCAGTCCCTGGATCAGAAAAATCGGGACCAGGAACAACGGGATCCAGTAAAATCAGGATCAGGAAAAGCGGAATTGGGAAAATCGGGATTGGAAAAATTGGGATCAGCAAAGCGGGATTGCGAATAGCGGGACCAGGAAAAGGGGATCAGGAAATTTGGGATCAGGGAATTTGGGATCGGGAAATTCGGGCTCGGGAAATCGGGAGATGCCCACGAAAGCCGCGTCCTGGCGGGATTTGAGGATCTGCAGCCGATCCGCGAGCTCCCGGCGCGGAGCCCGAGCCTCCTCCTGGATCCGCTGGAATTCCTCGGTGCCGACGATGAGCGAGGCCGGGGGCCGATCCCTGGGAATTCTGGGGGACACGGACCAGGATCAGGGGCACGGGGGAAAAAATCATAGATTTTGGGAGAAAAATAAAATTAAAATTTAGGGAAAAAATCACAAATGTTGGGAAAATGAATCCTGAATCTTGGGGGTAAAAAATCCCGAATTTTAGGGAAAGTATCCCAGATTTTGGGGGAAAAAACACCAGATTTTCAGCGAAAAAATCCTGAATATTTTTTTTTAATCCTGAATTTTGGATTAAAAAAAAAAAAAAAAAAGCGCCTGATTTTTAGGTGAAGAAATCCCGAATTTTGGGGGGAAAAATCAGAGATTTTTGGGGGAAAAAATGGCGGATTTGGGGAGCCTCACATGAGCTCCCGGATCAGGTCCCTGGTGATGACCCGGATGGTTTTGGGTTTGTCCCGGAGCGAGGGCAGCGCTCGGGGGGCGGCAGCGACATCGCGGAGCAGCACGATGGGGCTGGAGGGGCACGAGAGCTGCGGGAAAGCACGGGGTGAGACCCCAAAATCCCCCCCAAATTCCCCCCAACTCCCCCCCCAAAATCCCATAAAAATCGCCCCCAAAATCCCATACAAATCCCCTGAAAATCCACCTAAATCAACCCCAAATCCCCCCAAACCCCTCAAAATCCCTACCCCAAAACTGCCCCAAAATTCCCCCAAATCATCCCTAAATCCCCCTAAAATCTTCCAAATCACCCCAAAATCCTCCAAATTCCTCACTAAATACCTCCAAAATCAGCTCAGAATCACTGCCAAATCCCCTAAAATCACACTAAAACTGCTCTTCATTTCCCCAACCCCCCCCCCCCAAAAAAATCCTCCAAATCCCCCAAAGTCACCCCAAATCACCTCAAAATGCCCCCAGAAATCCCCCTCCAAATGCCCCTAAAATCTCCCAAAATCCCCTCAAAATGCCCTCGGTGCCCAAATCCCGCACCCGGTGCCCAAATCCCCCCTCCCCAGCCCTGCCAGGTCCCCCCCCGGTGTCCCCGGTTCCCCTGCCCGGTGCCCCCCGGTGCCCGACCCCGCACCCGGCGCTCCCCGGGCGGGCTCCGAGCCCCGGAGCTGCTGCGGAGCCTCCGCCGAGCCCGGGGGGGACGGGAGGGACCGGGGGGCTCTGGGGGGACAGAGGTGGCACCGGGAGGGTTTTGGGGGACACGGGACCCGGGGGATTTGGGGACACGGGACCCCGGGGTGTCCCCAGGAGGGTTTTGGGGGACACAGGACCCGGGGGATTTGGGGACACGGGACCCCGGGGTGTCCCCAGGAGGGTTTTGGGGGACACGGGACCGGGGGGATTTGGGGACACGGGACCCCGTGGTGTCCCCAGGATAGCGGGAGGCGGATCCCGGGCAGGGGCGGCTGTCGCGTGTCGCCATTGGCGGATGCCGATGTCGCGATTGTCGCCAGGCCCGGCCGTGGGAGAACGGCAGCGGCTGTCGCGAGATGTCCCCAACGGCCGCCGGCGCGAGCGGCGCTGTCCCCAACGTCCCCAACAGCCGCGGGGGGATGGGGGATCAGGGGGTCCTGGAAAGGACGGGGTGAGACCCCAAAATCCCCCCTCGCGGGACACATCGCCACCGTCGGTCCCCGCAGCCCGGGACAGTCCCGGCCCTCGCAGCGCGACGGCGGCCGCGACCCGCGACAGCGACCCGAGGCCAGGACTCCGCTCCCGCGGTGCCGGGGGCTCCTCCCCGGGGTCCCCGCTCCCCTCCGCCCTCCCGGCACCTCCCGGCGCCCCCGCCCGCCCCAGGCCCGGGCCCGGCCGAGGCTCCGCAGCAGCTCCGGGGCTCAGACGCAGCTCGGGGAGCGCCGGGTGCGGGGCTTTGGGCACCGGGGGCAGCGGGCAGGGCTGGGGCGGGGATGGGGCGAGCTTTGGGGCGGCGTTTAGGGACACCCCCGGCTCCGTCCCGCGGCTCTCGGGGCGCTCCCGGTGCTGCTGCCGGGCTCCAGCCGCGGGATCGGTGTCCGTGGTGACGGGGCGGCACCGCCGCAGGTCCCCGAGCCCCGGGCCGGTGTCACCGAGAGGGGACAAACAGGGAGCGGCAGCTCCTTCCCCTCTGCGAGGGAACCAGTCCGGAAATGCCCCAACTGATCATTTTGTCGCTGTCCCCAAGGGACTGAGGGAGCCCCAAAAATCCTGCAAATCCCAGAATGATCTACGCGACAACCTGACCGGGACCCTGCTCCTCCCCGAGCTGACCAGGCAGAGCTGAACAAACAAAAACCATTTCTCCTGGTTTCATCAAAAAGCTGCGTTTTGGGTCAAGGGACAAGGGTCCTGTGCCCCCTGGCACTGGGGGAGGGAATGGGGAGGCGCTGGAGGTACTGGGAGCACTGGAATGGGGAGCTCTGGGCAGCCCCACATGGGAGCCCCCACTCGTGGCCACTGCTCGGGCACGGTGGGCACCCATGGGAGCCTTGGCAGGGGGGGCACACGGCGGGTGCCATTGGGCAGGGACCCCCAGTGCCCCCAGTGTCACAGCGTGTCCTCGTAGTCACGGGGGTCCCGCTGTCACTCGTAGGGTCCCGACAGCTCCGCGTTGGTCACTCGTGGATCCCGAGGTGGGGCAGGGCTGGGGGACACCCGTGGGGGCTCTGAGAGTGACACCGGTTGTGGGGAGCTGGGTGACAGGGGACACCCGTGGGTGACGTGTCCCTGTGACCCCCCCTGATCACCCCCTCTGTCCCCTCCGTGGGGGTCCAGCACAGCCCCCTCCTCTGGGGGGTCCTGTGGGGATAAGGGGGGGTCTGGGTGGTGTCTGGGGAGGGGGAAAGGGGAGTCCCAGCCTGAGCCCCCCACTCACCTGTCCTGGGGCTTCCTGGCAGCTGCAAGGGAAAGGGGAGGGGGTGACCGTGGGGACCCCAGGACCCCTGAACCTCCCTGGGACCTCGGCAGCTCCAACCACCCACAGGACCCCCAAATGCCCACTGCAGCCCCAATTCCCACAGGAGCCCTGATTCCCCCTGGACTCTCCCAGCACCCCTGAACCCCCCAGAACTTCTGCACCACCACAGTGTTCCCAACCCACCCGGTATGCCTGACCATTTGAGCCCCAGAACCCCAAGCCTGGCAGGTAGGGGCACCCCCAAACTCACCCACGACCCCGAAAAGATCCCCCAACATCCCCGCATGGCCCACCAAGAGCTCCCCAAACCCTCCAGGAGCTCCCACTGCCACCCCAATGTTCCCCTAAGCCCACCCAGGGATGGCGCTGGAGCCCAACCAAGACCCTCCAAATTCCCCCCAGATCCCCCAAGACTTCCAGCCGCAGTCACTGCGGGCTCAGTTTCCCCCAGCTCAGGGGTCCTGGGTGCTGCTGATCTCTGCCCCCACTCTGGGGGCTTCCCCTCACTCCAGGACCCCCATTCCCCCCCCCATTCTCACCCACGCCGCTGGTGCCACCAGTGACAGCCCATAACGACAGCCAGGAGCAGGAGCAGGAACAGGAGGGTCCTGCCGACATTCACAGCCACTGCTGGGGACAGAGGGGGACACACCGGGGTCACCCTGAACCTCGGGGGTCCTGAACACCCCGGTGTCCCCGTGTGACCCCACCTGTGAGCCAGGGTGAGTCAGGTGTCACCGTCAGTGCCAGCTCTGGGCTGAGTGCCCGGTGCTCGTCCTGTCCCAGCTGGTTGGTGGCCACGCACTGGTAGGTGCCCGAATGTGCCACACGGACGTTCCCAAGCTCCAGGAGGGGACCCCGGGCCACCTCCTGCCCGTTGTGCAGCCAGGTGAAGGTGACAGGGGCTGAGCCCACCTGCACTGAGCAGCGCAGGGTCACGGGGTCACCTGGGCACACCTGGTGTGCCGGGGGAGCGGGGGTGATGGTGGCATTGGCCACGGGCACTGCGGGGACACAGACAGGGCTGAGGCCACAGGGAGGGGCTGGCAGCCGGTGTGGGGGGATTGGGACGGGGGGGATGGGTGTGATGGGGGATGCCGGGGATGGGGTCACAACACAAAGGGGTGAGGGGACAAGGGGAGAGATGGAAGGAACTGTGAAATGTGTCTGGGGCACATGGAGGTGCCCAGGCAGGGACCCGGGGGGGCTGCGGGGGCTCCCCGTGCCCATCCCCGCACTCACTGCGCACCGTGACGCGGAGCCGGGCGCTGCTCTTCCGCACGGCCCCCCCCTCGGAGCGCACCTCGCAGCTGTAATTCCCCGAGTGGGAGACCCCCACGGCGGGCACCAGCAGCTGCGGGGACCCCTGCGGGCCCCCCACCCTCTGCCCGTCCCGGTAGAACACGTGCAGGAGGGGGGCTCGGGGCCGCAGGGGGCTGGGGGTGCTGAGGCAGCTGAGATTCAGGGGGGACCCCTCGGTGGGCTCGGGGGCACCCTCCAGCACCGGCACAGGGAAGAGCTCTGGGAAGGAGAGGGGAGGGGGATTTGTGAGCCCGAGGCCCTGGGGAGGGGCTGTGGGGGTGTCGGGGTGGCGGCTGTGGGGTGCTCACCCTGCACTGTCACTGTCACCGGCGCTGACTCCTT
Organism: Vidua chalybeata; assembly: GCF_026979565.1. Lineage (NCBI taxonomy): Eukaryota > Metazoa > Chordata > Aves > Passeriformes > Viduidae > Vidua > Vidua chalybeata. The sequence continues at coordinate 2,154,490 of NC_071558.1, forward strand.
CCACTCCCACCATCCCAGCCGGCCCTTGCAGCGGTAGCGGCCGCTGTGGTGCAGCTCCAGAGGCGACAGGGACAGCTCGGTCCCATCGGGGAGCAGCCCCAGTTCCTGCCCCTCGTGGTAGAAGGACACCCCGGTGACCTTGTTGTCCCGCCAGCCCCGGCAGCGCAGTGTCACCGTGTCCCCCTCCAGCAGCGCCCGCGCTGGCACCTGCAGCACCAGCCAGTCTGGGGGACAGAGGGGTCCTGTCACACCCGATGGCACCGGGACCCCCCATTGGGTCACACCAGCGGACCAGGGGTCCCCAGTTCCAGCACGGGGGTCCCCTTCACTGGGATGCTCTGGGATGTCCCCAGAGCAGGGGACAGGCTCTGGTCACACCAGGGGGTGACCCATGGACCAGAGCCCACCCAGAGCCCACCCAGAGCCCTCGGGGTCCCCACGGTGCCAGGCTGGGGACACCCACACCCCCCTCACCGTCTGAGACAGTCACGGGGGGGCTGTGCCCACTGCCGGGTCTGGCACACCGGTAGGTGCCACTCTCGGTGACAGTGACGCGGTTGTGTCCCCTCGGCCCCCAGTGCCACCTGTCCTTGTACCAGGTGGTGGCACCGGCGGTCGCCGAGCCCTGGCAGGTCAGTGTCACCTCGTCCCACAGCACCGCCGGCCTCCAGGGGGGATCCACGAGGATCTGGAGGGTCTGGGCACCTGCGGGTGACAGGGGACACCAGCCTGGCAGGGCCAGCGCGGGGCTGGGGACAGCGGGGTGGGGACCCGGCATCCCCCGAGGACTCACCAGCGAGGCCGAGGGTCTGGGCTGGAAGGGAGAAGGGACAGGGCTGGCTGGGGGTGGCACCGTGGGGACAGTGCCACCCCGGGCACAGAGTCTGGGGGCTGTCCCCAAACTGTCCCCATGGGAAAGCAGTTCTTGTGAGAAAGTGCATGGGGTGGTCCCCAAAAGATTTGGAGGGGCAGGGGACATGTCTGTGTCACAGCCACCCCGGCACCACATCCGTGTGGCATGGACGCCTTGGGAACAGGGACACCGAGGCCACCCAGGGCTGAGGCAGAGCATGGGGACACTGTGGACACCCTGGGGACAAGGACACCACAGACACACCCCATGCTGGCCCAGGTCACCCCCACCAGCTCCTGATCCTATCCCCATGATCCCATCCCCATGGCCACATCCTCACCCTTCTTGTCCCCTTCTGTCCCTGCATCCCAGTTCCCTTGTCCCCATGCCCAGAGCTACCTGAGCCCAAAGGTGTCAGTCCCCACATTCCTGTCCCCACATCCCCATCCCCACATTCCTGCCCCCTCTTCCTGGCCCCAAAGCCACCCTACATCCCCAGTCTCACCAAGCTCCACTGTGGGCAACATGGACTGGCACTGCTGGCCTTGGGGACCTCAGGGGACCCCGCAGCCCCCCTGTGCCCCCTCCCCACCGCTCTCTGCCTCACCAGGGCCCATCCCCGGGCTGCCAGGCCCGTGCCCGGGGCACTCACCCCACAGGAGCAGCGTCACCTTCCCGGCCATCCCGCTGTCCCCAGCCATGTGGACTGGCTGTCACTGGCTGCCGTGGCCACCGCTCCCCTGGCTGGCGGCTCTTCGGATGAAGGGGAAGGAAGCGAGGTCACGACTCGTCCCCACGTGTAGGTGGCCCTTGGTGGGGGCAGGGTGGCCACGGGCTGTGGGCAGGGTGGGGACAGGATGGGGACAGGGCTGGGTGGCACACGGTGGGACATGGGGTCCCAGGAGTGGGGGGCTCAGGGGGTTTGGGGAGCCAGGGATGGGTGTCCAGGGAATGGGGGGCTATGGAAGAACCAATGACCTGGGGAAGGAGGGTTGTAGGGGATGGATTGAACAGGAGAGGCATCCTTGGGAATGGGGTCCTGGGCCCTGGAGATCTTGGGGAATGGGAGTGCTGGGATGGGGGCTCCAGACAGGGTGGGATGTAAGGAATGGGGGTCTCATGTTTTGGTTCCCAAGGGAATCAAAGGTCCCAGGGATGGGCAGTGGCTGGGTGGGCACAGGGGTCACAGCTCCTCCACGCACTGCCTGAGATTTTGAGGTGACCCCGAGCCCAGCACAGCCCCCACAGTCCTGGGGTCACCCCAGGGCTCTCCTGGGTGGCTCTGTGTCTTTGCCCCACACACTCCTGGGCTTTTTCCTGTTCCCCCCATTTCCTGGCTCAGCGATCTCAAGCAACACTTGATGCCCAGTTCCTTCAGACAAAATCACACACCCATAGAATAAAGGCAAAAACCAGCCCATAAGGAAGCCTTTTGTTGGGCCATATTTAGGAATTCTCCCCGTTTTTCTAACTCTGAAACTCAATTGACTTCCCATGGATTCTGCTCCCAAAGGGGAGAAACTCTGTCCATCCTTGGAACAGAGCAGAGGAATCTGTGGAAATGCCCGTGTGTGCCTCAGGGTCTGATTCCCTGGTAAATCCACTCCAGCCTGCCCTGAGTTCCCCTGCTCCTGCTGTGACACCCCTGTTCCCCAGGCCCTCGTGTGCAGCCCCTGCTCAATATTTCCACACTTTTCCCTCTCTTCTGGTGTGCACATCCAGAACACAAACATTCTTTCCGGGAGGTTCCAGAGGGCTGCAGGTTTTGGTGAAGAAGGAAGGTCCAGGTCAGGTTGTTGAGCAGAGGGGTGTGGGATTTGCAGGACTTTTGGGGCTATCTCAGTCCCTTGCCAAGAGGGACAAAATGATCAATTGCTGCATTTCCGGACTGGTTCCCATGCAGCTGCACCTGCACAGGGGGTTTCCAGCCAGCCCTGCTCTGAAACCATCAAAGGCCCCCACAGAGCCCCTGCCTGGGCTCCCTTTGGGTTTTGTGCTTCTCGCAGGGCTGAGCAAACCACAGGCAGGCCTTTTTTCCCCCACAGAATTCTCACCTCTGCAGCAGCTCTAAAGCTGCCAGAATCAAAGGCAAGGGGGCGGGGGGGACCCTCAGGTCCTGGCTGCCAGCTGGGGCTGGCCAGAGCAGGGCTGGCCAATGGCCACCCCTGTGCAGTGGGGCTGGGGTGCCCAGGATGTGCCAGCCCTGGGACGGGCACCCGGCCAGGAATGTGCAGGGACATTTCTGGAGGTGCCACCCCCTGGGATAGGACCCCCCATGCCAGGATGTGTCACCCCCTGCACTGGATTTCCCCAAAACAAGGACCTCCCAGGACAGGAGACCCCTGGTTTTCCCCCAGGACAGAACCCCCTCCCCTTTCCCATCTGGTTCTCATCACAAAGGCCTCTTCCTTCTTGTCCAGGAAAAAGAAAGTGAAAGTGTTGAGGGGCCCAGCCCAGCACCTCCATCCCCCACAGCCTCCCCACCCTTCCCTGCACCCCACACACCCCATTTTCCCCCTCCCCTGGGTACCCCCAACCATTCCCTGCTCAGGTGCTCCCGGGATTGCTGAGCCAGGAACCGGGGGCGAGGGGACATGGCACAGAAGCGAGGAAAATAAGGGAAAAAGAGAAATAAAGAGCAGAAAATGTGAAGGGCAGGGGAGGGCACAGAAGCAGAGCTGCCCAGGGCCCCCATGTGATGCCTGCCCAGGAAATGAGCTCCCCAGGGGGGCTGTGCTGGGTCACCCCAAAATCTGAGGCACCCGGGGAAGGAGCTGTGACCCCCGTGCCCACCCAGCCACTGCCCATCCCTGGCACCCCCATTCCCCTGCGACCCCAACCATGGGACCCCCATTCCTTTGGTCCCCCTCGGCCTGGGGCCCCCATCCCAGCGCTCCCATTCCCCAGGACCTCCATGGCCCAGGACCCCATTCCCAAGGAACCCTCACCCATTCATTCCATCCCCTGAAATCCCCTTGCCCCAGGACCTGGAGTCTCCCAGGACCCCCCCATTCCCCCTGGACCCCCCATTCCCCAGCATCCTTATCCCATGACCCCAAATCCCCGGAGCCCACGTTCCCCTGGGACTCCCATCCCTGAGTCCCCCCATCCCTGCGGACCCCCATCCCCTGGACACCCGTCCCTGGCTCCCCAAACCCCCTGAGCCCCCCACTCCTGGGACCCCATGTCCCACCGTGTGCCACCCAGCCCTGTCCCCATCCTGTCCCCACCCTGCCCACAGCCCGTGGCCACCCTGCCCCCACCAAGGGCCACCTACACGTGGGGACGAGTCGTGACCTCGCTTCCTTCCCCTTCATCCGAAGAGCCGCCAGCCAGGGGAGCGGTGGCCACGGCAGCCAGTGACAGCCAGTCCACATGGCTGGGGACAGCGGGATGGCCGGGAAGGTGACGCTGCTCCTGTGGGGTGAGTGCCCCGGGCACGGGCCTGGCAGCCCGGGGATGGGCCCTGGTGAGGCAGAGAGCGGTGGGGAGGGGGCACAGGGGGGCTGTGGGGTCCCCTGAGGTCCCAAGGCCAGCAGTGCCAGTCCATGTTGCCCACAGTGGAGCTTGGTGAGACTGGGGATGTAGGGTGGCTTTGGGGCCAGGAAGAGGGGGCAGGAATGTGGGGATGGGGATGTGGGGGACAGGAATGTGGGGACTGACACCTTTGGGCTCAGGTAGCTCTGGGCATGGGGACAAGGGAACTGGGATGCAGGGACAGAAGGGGACAAGAAGGGTGAGGATGTGGCCATGGGGATGGGATCATGGGGATAGGATCAGGAGCTGGTGGGGGTGACCTGGGCCAGCATGGGGTGTGTCTGTGGTGTCCTTGTCCCCAGGGTGTCCACAGTGTCCCCATGCTCTGCCTCAGCCCTGGGTGGCCTCGGTGTCCCTGTTCCCAAGGCGTCCATGCCACACGGATGTGGTGCAGGGGTGGCTGTGACACAGACATGTCCCCTGCCCCTCCAAATCTTTGGGGACCACCCCATGCACTTTCTCACAAGAACTGCTTTCCCATGGGGACAGTTTGGGGACAGCCCCCAGACTCTGTGCCCGGGTGGCACTGTCCCCACGGTGCCACCCCCAGCCAGCCCTGTCCCTTCTCCCTTCCAGCCCAGACCCTCGGCCTCGCTGGTGAGTCCTCGGGGGATGCCGGGTCCCCACCACCCCGCTGTCCCCAGCCCCGCGCTGGCCCTGCCAGGCTGGTGTCCCCTGTCACCCGCAGGTGCCCAGACCCCCAGCTCTCCTCGTGGAACCCCCCTGGAGGCCGGCGGTGCTGTGGGACGAGGTGACACTGACCTGCCAGGGCTCGGGCGACCGCCGGTGCCACCACCTGGTACAAGGACAGGTGGCACTGGGGCCGAGGGGACACAACCGCGTCACTGTCACCGAGAGTGGCACCTACGAGTGTGGCAGACCCGGCAGTGGCACAGACTGCCCGTGAGAGTCTCAAATGGTGAGGGGGGTGTGGGTGTCCCCAGCCTGGCACCGTGGGGACCCCGAGGGCTCTGGGTGGGCTCTGGGTGGGCTCTGGTCCATGGGTCACCACCCCCTGGTGTGACCAGAGCCTGTCCCCTGCTCTGGGGACATCCCAGAGCATCCCAGTGAAGGGACCCCCGTGCTGGAACTGGGGACCCCTGGTCCGCTGGTGTGACCCAATGGGGGGTCCCGGTGCCATCGGGTGTGACAGGACCCCTCTGTCCCCCAGACCGGCTGGTGCTGCAGGTGCCAGCGCGGGCGCTGGAGGGGACACGGTGACACTGCGCTGCCGGGGCTGGCGGGACAACAAGGTCACCTGGTGTCCTTCTACCACGAGGGGCAGGAACTGGGGCGGCTCCCCGATGGACCGAGCTGTCCCTGTCGCCTCTGGAGCTGCACCACAGCGGCCGCTACCGCTGCAAGGGCCGGCTGGGATGGTGGGAGTGGAAGGAGTCAGCGCCGGTGACAGTGACAGTGCAGGGTGAGCACCCCACAGCCGCCACCCCGACACCCCCACAGCCCCTCCCCAGGGCCTCGGGCTCACAAATCCCCCTCCCCCTCTCCTTCCCAGAGCTCTTCTCGGTGCCAGTGCTGGAGGGTCCCCCCGAGCCCACCGAGGGGTCCCCCCTGAATCTCAGCTGCCTCAGCACCCCCAGCCCCCTGCGGCCCCGAGCCCCCCTCCTGCACGTG
>NC_071558.1:2161011-2250688 GCF_026979565.1 Vidua chalybeata
CCCAGGATAGCGGGAGGCGGATCCCGGGCAGGGGCGGCTGTCGCGTGTCCGCCATTGGCGGATGCCAGGGTTCGCGATTGTCGCCAGGCCCCCGGCCGGGGGAAGAACGGCAGCGGCGGGGTGTCGCGAGATGTCCCCAACGGCCGCCGGCGCGAGCGGGCGCTGTCCCCAACGTCCCCAACAGCGCCGGGGGGGATGGGGGATCAGGGGTCCTGGAAAGGACGGGGTGAGACCCCAAAATCCCCCCTCGCGGGACACATCGCCACCGTCGGTCCCGCAGGGCCCGGGACAGTCCCGGCCCTCGCAGCGCGGGACGGCGGCCGCGACCCGCGACAAGCGACCCGAGGCAGGACTCCGCTCCCGCGGTGCCGGGGGCTCCTCCCGGGGGTCCCCGCTCCCCTCCGCCCTCCCGGCACCTCCCGGCGCCCCCGCCCGCCCCAGGCCCGGGCCCGGCCGAGGCTCCGCAGGCAGCCCGGGGCTCAGACGCAGCTCGGGGAGCGCCGGGTGCGGGGCTTTGGGCACCGGGGGCAGCGGGCAGGGCTGGGGCGGGGATGGGGCGAGCTTTGGGGCGGCGTTTAGGGGGAACCCCGGCTCCGTCCCGCGGCTCTCGGGGCGCTCCCGGTGCTGCTGCCGGGCTCCAGCCGCGGGATCGGTGGTCCGTGGTGACGGGGCGGCACCGCCGCAGGTCCCCGAGCCCCGGGCCGGTGTCACCGAGAGGGGACAAACAGGGAGCGGCAGCTCCTTCCCCTCTGCGAGGGAACCAGTCCGGAAATGCCCCAACTGATCATTTTGTCGCTGTCCCCAAGGGACTGAGGGAGCCCCAAAAATCCTGCAAATCCCAGAATGATCTACGCGACAACCTGACCGGGACCCTGCTCCTCCCCGAGCTGACCAGGCAGAGCTGAACAAACAAAAACCATTTCTCCTGGTTTCATCAAAAAGCTGCGTTTTGGGTCAAGGGACAAGGGTCCTGTGCCCCCTGGCACTGGGGGAGGGAATGGGGAGGCGCTGGAGGTACTGGGAGCACTGGAATGGGGAGCTCTGGGCAGCCCCACATGGGAGCCCCCACTCGTGGCCACTGCTCGGGCACGGTGGGCACCCATGGGAGCCTTGGCAGGGGGGGCACACGGCGGGTGCCATTGGGCAGGGACCCCCAGTGCCCCCAGTGTCACAGCGTGTCCTCGTAGTCACGGGGGTCCCGCTGTCACTCGTAGGGTCCCGACAGCTCCGCGTTGGTCACTCGTGGATCCCGAGGTGGGGCAGGGCTGGGGGACACCCGTGGGGGCTCTGAGAGTGACACCGGTTGTGGGGGAGCTGGGTGACAGGGGACACCCGTGGGTGACGTGTCCCTGTGACCCCCCCTGATCACCCCCTCTGTCCCCTCCGTGGGGGTCCAGCACAGCCCCCTCCTCTGGGGGGTCCTGTGGGGATAAGGGGGGGTCTGGGTGGTGTCTGGGGAGGGGGAAAGGGGAGTCCCAGCCTGAGCCCCCCACTCACCTGTCCTGGGGCTTCCTGGCAGCTGCAAGGGAAAGGGGAGGGGGTGACCGTGGGGACCCCAGGACCCCTGAACCTCCCTGGGACCTCGGCAGCTCCAACCACCCACAGGACCCCCAAATGCCCACTGCAGCCCCAATTCCCACAGGAGCCCTGATTCCCCCTGGACTCTCCCAGCACCCCTGAACCCCCCAGAACTTCTGCACCACCACAGTGTTCCCAACCCACCCGGTATGCCTGACCATTTGAGCCCCAGAACCCCAAGCCTGGCAGGTAGGGGCACCCCCAAACTCACCCACGACCCCGAAAAGATCCCCCAACATCCCCGCATGGCCCACCAAGAGCTCCCCAAACCCTCCAGGAGCTCCCACTGCCACCCCAATGTTCCCCTAAGCCCACCCAGGGATGGCGCTGGAGCCCAACCAAGACCCTCCAAATTCCCCCCAGATCCCCCAAGACTTCCAGCCGCAGTCACTGCGGGCTCAGTTTCCCCCAGCTCAGGGGTCCTGGGTGCTGCTGATCTCTGCCCCCACTCTGGGGGCTTCCCCTCACTCCAGGACCCCCATTCCCCCCCCCATTCTCACCCACGCCGCTGGTGCCACCAGTGACAGCCCATAACGACAGCCAGGAGCAGGAGCAGGAACAGGAGGGTCCTGCCGACATTCACAGCCACTGCTGGGGACAGAGGGGGACACACCGGGGTCACCCTGAACCTCGGGGGTCCTGAACACCCCGGTGTCCCCGTGTGACCCCACCTGTGAGCCAGGGTGAGTCAGGTGTCACCGTCAGTGCCAGCTCTGGGCTGAGTGCCCGGTGCTCGTCCTGTCCCAGCTGGTTGGTGGCCACGCACTGGTAGGTGCCCGAATGTGCCACACTGACGTTCCCAAGCTCCAGGAGGGGACCCCGGGCCACCTCCTGCCCGTTGTGCAGCCAGGTGAAGGTGACAGGGGCTGAGCCCACCTGCACTGAGCAGCGCAGGGTCACGGGGTCACCTGGGCACACCTGGTGTGCCGGGGGAGCGGGGGTGATGGTGGCATTGGCCACGGGCACTGCGGGGACACAGACAGGGCTGAGGCCACAGGGAGGGGCTGGCAGCCGGTGTGGGGGGATTGGGACGGGGGGGATGGGTGTGATGGGGGATGCCGGGGATGGGGTCACAACACAAAGGGGTGAGGGGACAAGGGGAGAGATGGAAGGAACTGTGAAATGTGTCTGGGGCACATGGAGGTGCCCAGGCAGGGACCCGGGGGCGCTGCGGGGGCTCCCCGTGCCCATCCCCGCACTCACTGCGCACCGTGACGCGGAGCCGGGCGCTGCTCTTCCGCACGGCCCCCCCTCGGAGCGCACCTCGCAGCTGTAATTCCCCGAGTGGGAGACCCCCACGGCGGGCACCAGCAGCTGCGGGGACCCCTGCGGGCCCCCCACCCTCTGCCCGTCCCGGTAGAACACGTGCAGGAGGGGGGCTCGGGGCCGCAGGGGGCTGGGGGTGCTGAGGCAGCTGAGATTCAGGGGGGACCCCTCGGTGGGCTCGGGGGCACCCTCCAGCACCGGCACAGGGAAGAGCTCTGGGAAGGAGAGGGGAGGGGGATTTGTGAGCCCGAGGCCCTGGGGAGGGGCTGTGGGGGTGTCGGGGTGGCGGCTGTGGGGTGCTCACCCTGCACTGTCACTGTCACCGGCGCTGACTCCTTCCACTCCCACCATCCCAGCCGGCCCTTGCAGCGGTAGCGGCCGCTGTGGTGCAGCTCCAGAGGCGACAGGGACAGCTCGGTCCCATCGGGGAGCAGCCCCAGTTCCTGCCCCTCGTGGTAGAAGGACACCCCGGTGACCTTGTTGTCCCGCCAGCCCCGGCAGCGCAGTGTCACCGTGTCCCCCTCCAGCAGCGCCCGCGCTGGCACCTGCAGCACCAGCCAGTCTGGGGGACAGAGGGGTCCTGTCACACCCGATGGCACCGGGACCCCCCATTGGGTCACACCAGCGGACCAGGGGTCCCCAGTTCCAGCACGGGGGTCCCCTTCACTGGGATGCTCTGGGATGTCCCCAGAGCAGGGGACAGGCTCTGGTCACACCAGGGGGTGACCCATGGACCAGAGCCCACCCAGAGCCCACCCAGAGCCCTCGGGGTCCCCACGGTGCCAGGCTGGGGACACCCACACCCCCCTCACCGTCTGAGACAGTCACGGGGGGGCTGTGCCCACTGCCGGGTCTGGCACACCGGTAGGTGCCACTCTCGGTGACAGTGACGCGGTTGTGTCCCCTCGGCCCCCAGTGCCACCTGTCCTTGTACCAGGTGGTGGCACCGGCGGTCGCCGAGCCCTGGCAGGTCAGTGTCACCTCGTCCCACAGCACCGCCGGCCTCCAGGGGGGATCCACGAGGAGCTGGAGGGTCTGGGCACCTGCGGGTGACAGGGGACACCAGCCTGGCAGGGCCAGCGCGGGGCTGGGGACAGCGGGGTGGGGACCCGGCATCCCCCGAGGACTCACCAGCGAGGCCGAGGGTCTGGGCTGGAAGGGAGAAGGGACAGGGCTGGCTGGGGATGGCACCGTGGGGACAGTGCCACCCCGGGCACAGAGTCTGGGGGCTGTCCCCAAACTGTCCCCATGGGAAAGCAGTTCTTGTGAGAAAGTGCATGGGGTGGTCCCCAAAAGATTTGGAGGGGCAGGGGACATGTCTGTGTCACAGCCACCCCGGCACCACATCCGTGTGGCATGGACGCCTTGGGAACAGGGACACCGAGGCCACCCAGGGCTGAGGCAGAGCATGGGGACACTGTGGACACCCTGGGGACAAGGACACCACAGACACACCCCATGCTGGCCCAGGTCACCCCCACCAGCTCCTGATCCTATCCCCATGATCCCATCCCCATGGCCACATCCTCACCCTTCTTGTCCCCTTCTGTCCCTGCATCCCAGTTCCCTTGTCCCCATGCCCAGAGCTACCTGAGCCCAAAGGTGTCAGTCCCCACATTCCTGTCCCCACATCCCCATCCCCACATTCCTGCCCCTCTTCCTGGCCCCAAAGCCACCCTACATCCCCAGTCTCACCAAGCTCCACTGTGGGCAACATGGACTGGCACTGCTGGCCTTGGGGACCTCAGGGGACCCCGCAGCCCCCCTGTGCCCCCTCCCCACCGCTCTCTGCCTCACCAGGGCCCATCCCCGGGCTGCCAGGCCCGTGCCCGGGGCACTCACCCCACAGGAGCAGCGTCACTTTCCCGGCCATCCCGCTGTCCCCAGCCATGTGGACTGGCTGTCACTGGCTGCCGTGGCCACCGCTCCCCTGGCTGGCGGCTCTTCGGATGAAGGGGAAGGAAGCGAGGTCACGACTCGTCCCCACGTGTAGGTGGCCCTTGGTGGGGGCAGGGTGGCCACGGGCTGTGGGCAGGGTGGGGACAGGATGGGGACAGGGCTGGGTGGCACACGGTGGGACATGGGGTCCCAGGAGTGGGGGGCTCAGGGGGTTTGGGGAGCCAGGGATGGGTGTCCAGGGAATGGGGGGCTATGGAAGAACCAATGACCTGGGGAAGGAGGGTTGTAGGGGATGGATTGAACAGGAGAGGCATCCTTGGGAATGGGGTCCTGGGCCCTGGAGATCTTGGGGAATGGGAGTGCTGGGATGGGGGCTCCAGACAGGGTGGGATGTAAGGAATGGGGGTCTCATGTTTTGGTTCCCAAGGGAATCAAAGGTCCCAGGGATGGGCAGTGGCTGGGTGGGCACAGGGGTCACAGCTCCTCCACGCACTGCCTGAGATTTTGAGGTGACCCCGAGCCCAGCACAGCCCCCACAGTCCTGGGGTCACCCCAGGGCTCTCCTGGGTGGCTCTGTGTCTTTGCCCCACACACTCCTGGGCTTTTTCCTGTTCCCCCCATTTCCTGGCTCAGCGATCTCAAGCAACACTTGATGCCCAGTTCCTTCAGACAAAATCACACACCCATAGAATAAAGGCAAAAACCAGCCCATAAGGAAGCCTTTTGTTGGGCCATATTTAGGAATTCTCCCGTTTTTCTAACTCTGAAACTCAATTGACTTCCCATGGATTCTGCTCCCAAAGGGGAGAAACTCTGTCCATCCTTGGAACAGAGCAGAGGAATCTGTGGAAATGCCCGTGTGTGCCTCAGGGTCTGATTCCCTGGTAAATCCACTCCAGCCTGCCCTGAGTTCCCCTGCTCCTGCTGTGACACCCCTGTTCCCCAGGCCCTCGTGTGCAGCCCCTGCTCAATATTTCCACACTTTTCCCTCTCTTCTGGTGTGCACATCCAGAACACAAACATTCTTTCCGGGAGGTTCCAGAGGGCTGCAGGTTTTGGTGAAGAAGGAAGGTCCAGGTCAGGTTGTTGAGCAGAGGGGTGTGGGATTTGCAGGACTTTTGGGGCTATCTCAGTCCCTTGCCAAGAGGGACAAAATGATCAATTGCTGCATTTCCGGACTGGTTCCCATGCAGCTGCACCTGCACAGGGGGTTTCCAGCCAGCCCTGCTCTGAAAACCATCAAAGGCCCCCACAGAGCCCCTGCCTGGGCTCCCTTTGGGTTTTGTGCTTCTCGCAGGGCTGAGCAAACCACAGGCAGGCCTTTTTTCCCCCACAGAATTCTCACCTCTGCAGCAGCTCTAAAGCTGCCAGAATCAAAGGCAAGGGGGCGGGGGGGACCCTCAGGTCCTGGCTGCCAGCTGGGGCTGGCCAGAGCAGGGCTGGCCAATGGCCACCCCTGTGCAGTGGGGCTGGGGTGCCCAGGATGTGCCAGCCCTGGGACGGGCACCCGGCCAGGAATGTGCAGGGACATTTCTGGAGGTGCCACCCCCTGGGATAGGACCCCCCATGCCAGGATGTGTCACCCCCTGCACTGGATTTCCCCAAAACAAGGACCTCCCAGGACAGGAGACCCCTGGTTTTCCCCCAGGACAGAACCCCCTCCCCCTTTCCCATCTGGTTCTCATCACAAAGGCCTCTTCCTTCTTGTCCAGGAAAAAGAAAGTGAAAGTGTTGAGGGGCCCAGCCCAGCACCTCCATCCCCCACAGCCTCCCCACCCTTCCCTGCACCCCACACACCCCATTTTCCCCCTCCCCTGGGTACCCCCAACCCATTCCCTGCTCAGGTGCTCCCGGGATTGCTGAGCCAGGAACCGGGGGCGAGGGGACATGGCACAGAAGCGAGGAAAATAAGGGAAAAAGAGAAATAAAGAGCAGAAAATGTGAAGGGCAGGGGAGGGCACAGAAGCAGAGCTGCCCAGGGCCCCCATGTGATGCCTGCCCAGGAAATGAGCTCCCCAGGGGGGCTGTGCTGGGTCACCCCAAAATCTGAGGCACCCGGGGAAGGAGCTGTGACCCCCGTGCCCACCCAGCCACTGCCCATCCCTGGCACCCCCATTCCCCTGCGACCCCAACCATGGGACCCCCATTCCTTTGGTCCCCCTCGGCCTGGGGCCCCCATCCCAGCGCTCCCATTCCCCAGGACCTCCATGGCCCAGGACCCCATTCCCAAGGAACCCTCACCCATTCATTCCATCCCCTGAAATCCCCTTGCCCCAGGACCTGGAGTCTCCCAGGACCCCCCCATTCCCCCTGGACCCCCCATTCCCCAGCATCCTTATCCCATGACCCCAAATCCCCGGAGCCCACGTTCCCCTGGGACTCCCATCCCTGAGTCCCCCCATCCCTGCGGACCCCCATTCCCCTGGACACCCGTCCCTGGCTCCCCAAACCCCCTGAGCCCCCCACTCCTGGGACCCCATGTCCCACCGTGTGCCACCCAGCCCTGTCCCCATCCTGTCCCCACCCTGCCCACAGCCCGTGGCCACCCTGCCCCCACCAAGGGCCACCTACACGTGGGGACGAGTCGTGACCTCGCTTCCTTCCCCTTCATCCGAAGAGCCGCCAGCCAGGGGAGCGGTGGCCACGGCAGCCAGTGACAGCCAGTCCACATGGCTGGGGACAGCGGGATGGCCGGGAAGGTGACGCTGCTCCTGTGGGGTGAGTGCCCCGGGCACGGGCCTGGCAGCCCGGGGATGGGCCCTGGTGAGGCAGAGAGCGGTGGGGAGGGGGCACAGGGGGGCTGCGGGGTCCCCTGAGGTCCCCAAGGCCAGCAGTGCCAGTCCATGTTGCCCACAGTGGAGCTTGGTGAGACTGGGGATGTAGGGTGGCTTTGGGGCCAGGAAGAGGGGGCAGGAATGTGGGGATGGGGATGTGGGGACAGGAATGTGGGGACTGACACCTTTGGGCTCAGGTAGCTCTGGGCATGGGGACAAGGGAACTGGGATGCAGGGACAGAAGGGGACAAGAAGGGTGAGGATGTGGCCATGGGGATGGGATCATGGGGATAGGATCAGGAGCTGGTGGGGGTGACCTGGGCCAGCATGGGGTGTGTCTGTGGTGTCCTTGTCCCCAGGGTGTCCACAGTGTCCCCATGCTCTGCCTCAGCCCTGGGTGGCCTCGGTGTCCCTGTTCCCAAGGCGTCCATGCCACACGGATGTGGTGCAGGGGTGGCTGTGACACAGACATGTCCCCTGCCCCTCCAAATCTTTTGGGGACCACCCCATGCACTTTCTCACAAGAACTGCTTTCCCATGGGGACAGTTTGGGGACAGCCCCCAGACTCTGTGCCCGGGGTGGCACTGTCCCCACGGTGCCACCCCCAGCCAGCCCTGTCCCTTCTCCCTTCCAGCCCAGACCCTCGGCCTCGCTGGTGAGTCCTCGGGGGATGCCGGGTCCCCACCCCGCTGTCCCCAGCCCCGCGCTGGCCCTGCCAGGCTGGTGTCCCCTGTCACCCGCAGGTGCCCAGACCCCCCAGCTCCTCGTGGAACCCCCCTGGAGGCCGGCGGTGCTGTGGGACGAGGTGACACTGACCTGCCAGGGCTCGGCGACCGCCGGTGCCACCACCTGGTACAAGGACAGGTGGCACTGGGGGCCGAGGGGACACAACCGCGTCACTGTCACCGAGAGTGGCACCTACGAGTGTGGCAGACCCGGCAGTGGGCACAGACTGCCCGTGAGAGTCTCAAATGGTGAGGGGGGTGTGGGTGTCCCCAGCCTGGCACCGTGGGGACCCCGAGGGCTCTGGGTGGGCTCTGGGTGGGCTCTGGTCCATGGGTCACCCCCTGGTGTGACCAGAGCCTGTCCCCTGCTCTGGGGACATCCCAGAGCATCCCAGTGAAGGGGACCCCCGTGCTGGAACTGGGGACCCCTGGTCCGCTGGTGTGACCCAATGGGGGGTCCCGGTGCCATCGGGTGTGACAGGACCCCTCTGTCCCCCAGACCGGCTGGTGCTGCAGGTGCCAGCGCGGGCGCTGCTGGAGGGGGACACGGTGACACTGCGCTGCCGGGGCTGGCGGGACAACAAGGTCACCGAGGTGTCCTTCTACCACGAGGGGCAGGAACTGGGGCGGCTCCCCGATGGGACCGAGCTGTCCCTGTCGCCTCTGGAGCTGCACCACAGCGGCCGCTACCGCTGCAAGGGCCGGCTGGGATGGTGGGAGTGGAAGGAGTCAGCGCCGGTGACAGTGACAGTGCAGGGTGAGCACCCCACAGCCGCCACCCCGACACCCCCACAGCCCCTCCCCAGGGCCTCGGGCTCACAAATCCCCCTCCCCTCTCCTTCCCAGAGCTCTTCTCGGTGCCAGTGCTGGAGGGTCCCCCCGAGCCCACCGAGGGGTCCCCCCTGAATCTCAGCTGCCTCAGCACCCCCAGCCCCCTGCGGCCCCGAGCCCCCCTCCTGCACGTGTTCTACCGGGACGGGCAGAGGGTGGGGGGCCCGCAGGGGTCCCCGCAGCTGCTGGTGCCCGCCGTGGGGGTCTCCCACTCGGGGAATTACAGCTGCGAGGTGCGCTCCGAGGGGGGGGCCGTGCGGAAGAGCAGCGCCCGGCTCCGCGTCACGGTGCGCAGTGAGTGCGGGGATGGGCACGGGGAGCCCCCGCAGCGCCCCCGGGTCCCTGCCTGGGCACCTCCATGTGCCCCAGACACATTTCACAGTTCCTTCCATCTCTCCCCTTGTCCCCTCACCCCTTTGTGTTGTGACCCCATCCCCGGCATCCCCCATCACACCCATCCCCCCCGTCCCAATCCCCCCACACCGGCTGCCAGCCCCTCCCTGTGGCCTCAGCCCTGTCTGTGTCCCCGCAGTGCCCGTGGCCAATGCCACCATCACCCCCGCTCCCCCGGCACACCAGGTGTGCCCAGGTGACCCCGTGACCCTGCGCTGCTCAGTGCAGGTGGGCTCAGCCCCTGTCACCTTCACCTGGCTGCACAACGGGCAGGAGGTGGCCCGGGGTCCCCTCCTGGAGCTTGGGAACGTCAGTGTGGCACATTCGGGCACCTACCAGTGCGTGGCCACCAACCAGCTGGGACAGGACGAGCACCGGGCACTCAGCCCAGAGCTGGCACTGACGGTGACACCGTGGGGCCACAGGGACGCAGGTGGGGTCACACAGGGTCACCGGGGAGTGCAGCAGCCCTGGGGTGATGGGTGACCCTGACGTCTCCCCCTCTGTTTCTTGCAGTGGCCGCAGGGGTCGGTGGGGCCCTTTTGCTCCTGGTCCTGCTCGTGGGTGTCATTGTGGCCTGGCACCGGTGGCACCGTGTGGGTGGGTGACAATGGGGGGACGGGGGCCCCAGGGAGCTGTAGAAAGCCCCCAGAATTGGGGTGTGATAGGGCAGCACCCACAACCCCAGGACTGTGACCTTGCCTTGGGTCCTGTAGGGTTTGGGGAGGTGCTGGAGGGTCCTGCAGGGATGTTGGGGGTCCTTCAGGGGCCCTGGGGGTGTTTGGGGGGGGTCTCTGTCCCTGCTGGGCTTTGGGTTCTTGAGGCTGAGTCGGTCAGGGGGCACTGGGGAGGTTCCTGAATGCTGGGGGGCTGCAGGGATGTTTGGGGGTCCTGAGGGGAAACTGAGGATCCCGTGGGGGTTCAGGAATCCTGAGAGGAGTCAGGGCCCTGGGACCCCACAGTCACCCCTCCCCTCTTTCCTTGGCAGCCGCCAGGAAGCACCAGGAAAGGTGAGTGGGGGTCTCCAGCCATGAGTCCCCTTTTACCCCAACCCCACAACTCTCCATCCCTTCCCACACATCCCCTTTATTCCCTCAGGGCCCCCCCGGATCCCCCCGAGGAGGGGGAGGTGCTGTACACCCAGGTCGTGAGCAGCAAACAGGCGCAGTGTGAGTGCAGCACAGGGGGTGGACAGTGACACGTCACCCACGAGTGTCACCCCACCCAGATCCCACAGCCCCTGTCTCTCGCAGTGTCCCCCCGTGCCACCACACCCCAGGATCCCCACGTCACCTACGCGGAGCTGCGGGGACCCCACGGGCGACCTCAGGAACCCGGTGACATCTACGGGAATGTGCTGTGACACTGGGGGGAACTGGGGGGCACTGGGGGTCCCCACCCATGGGTGCCCACACGTGTGTGTGCTGCCACTAAAAACTGCCCCTCTCCCTCCCCGTGGAGACACAAAGATCCCAAAGGGCTGAGAGAAGAACGATTTCCTGAAACAGCAACGAGAGAGAATAAAACCAACTGCAACACCAACGAGGTTCAGAGTCCAAAGCGTCACAAAAGGAACGATTTCCAGGGGAAGCCCCAGTGAGGAAGAAACCCTGGATATTTCCCCCAGCACGTTTCCTCCTCCAGAGGAACCTGGCAGGGCCCTGGACCTTGCTTGCTCTGAAGGCCAAAGCAGCCTTCAGGAGAATCTGGATTCTCTTCTCCCCTGTCCCAATCCCCTCCTCTGCCGTGTTCCTCACCTGAGGATGTCACAAAGGCCCTGTGGAGCCTCCCCCTTTTCCAGGGCAGTCGGGATCAGGCCATGGCAGTTGAATGCAGTTGAATTCCTTCTGTCCCCACAGCAGCTCTGCCAAAGCCCCACGCTGCCCTTTGGGCTCCCTGAAATCTCCTCTCCTGAGAGGATCTGTGCTAAGGATTCCTGGGGGCCTCAGGGCCAGTCCCAAGGGCCTGTTTTGGCCATTCCCAGTCGGGGTCACTTCATCTCCCAGCTCAGTCCCTGTTAGGCTCCCCCTTCACCCCAGGAGCAGAGATGGATTCTGCCCCTAGAGATCTCGGTGGCATCAGGGGACATGATGCCCTGGGGTCACCTAAAGCCAGGAGCTGCTGTGGCTCTGCCATGCCAGGCCATGGATCCACACAGTCCAAGGGATCCCAGGGTCCCTTTGGCCCACCTGGCAGGGCCCCTCTGCTCTTGGCACTCCTAAATATGACCTGCAGGTCCCTTCCAGAGGATGGGAAATAACATCATCCCTCCTGTTCTGACTGAGGACTTGCCCACGGGAGACTGGAGGAGATTGGTGTTCCTCTCAACTCCCATCCACGTGCTGCCAGGGCACAGGGAGGTTTTCCATCCCATTTTCCTCTCTGTGGTCCTGCAGGTAAAACCACAGGTTTGGGAGCACTGGGAGGAAGAGGAGAGAAGAGCAAGAGCCCCATGGAAAAAAAAAAACTGCTCAGAAAATGTTATTTATTGGAAAACTTAGTCAGTGGGTGTGCTGGTTTGAAAGTAAACCACTGGGAGAAATTAACACTGCACCAATACCTTGAGAGAGATTTCAAGTCAGAATTACAATTTAATAGAAAGATTACAATAAATGCAATGATACAGAAAAACTGGGTTAAAACCACAGAGTACAACCTGGCATCCTGTCGGTCAGGGTGGTGGATGAAGTCCTGTTGAAGTGATGGTTGCAGTGTTGTTGAAAGCAGTGGTCCTGTGGAAGGTCTGGTCCTCCCCTGGGTCCCTTGAGTGGTGCTGATGTCCCAAATCCCCAAAGAGCCCAGATTATATATGGTCAGATTCAGGCAGGAATGTTCAGTACCTCCCCAGGGCAGGGAATTTCACAGTGGATTTACATATTCCTATGACTCATGGGATGTTCTGGGGAATCCTTGATGGCCTAGGTCTCTACAGGCTGAGTCAGTTTGGGAAGACAAACAAACACTGCCTGCAGGGTTTGCCTCCTTCCCCTGTGGAACAGCCAGCTGTGGCAAGCACATTTCTCTCTCTCTCTCAGGATTTTTCATAGAGGAGCACAGAGAGAAAGAAAGAGAAAACAATTTCTATTTCTGCTCCTTGTTTCTCCCATGTGGAATGTGTTTGGAGAATTGTTTACCTGGGGGGGGTGATTGCTTGATTGGATTCTGGTGAGGATTGTTTGAGCCTGAGGGCAAATCCAATCCAATCCAATCCAATCCAATCCAATCCAATCCAATCCAATCCAATCCAATCCAATCCAATCCAACCCACCTGTGGCTGGACTCTCAGAGAGGGTCACAAGTTGTGAGTTAGTCAGATTTGGTAGTTAGAACAAGTAGGTTTGTAGTTTTAGTATTTTCATTTATATAGCATATTAATGTATTATAGCATAGTTATAATAAAGAAATAGTTATAATAAAGAAATCATTCAGCCTTCTGAACTGGAGTTGGACATCAGCATTTCTTCCCACCGGGTTCCCCTGCATTTTACAATACCCAGCTTGCAGCCTGAGGGCTCAGCTGTGCACTGGGCAGCCACAGGGAGTGACCCAGCCATTGACAGGATGGTGGAGATGGGAGGAGAACACACAGTTTGGGTACACCCCACCTTGTCACCCAGGAGAATGGAAATGGAGCCTCGAATGAATCCGTGGGGCACCCCAGCTGGTTCCTCACGGGGCTGGGCCTAGGAAGGAGCTCTGCTGGCTCGGCTCCGAGCCCTGCGCTCCACCTGGGCAAAATATTTGTCGGGAATTCCGGTGGCTCTGCAGAGGAAAGAATCCATCAGGCTCCCGATGGATCTGGGACCGTGGCCCCACAGCAGGTCCCGTTTGCTGAGGATGCAGAAGGAGCTGCTGGGAGGTGGCCCAGGGTGGGACACCAGGAAGGACTCAGGGAGCCCAGGGAAGCAGCGCTGGCAGCCCCTGACCTGAATTCCTGCAGCTTCTGCTGCCTGAACTGGGCGAGGCGCTGGCTGCGCTGCCGGACCTCCTGCTGCTGCTGCCAGCCCTCGGCAATGACGGCCGCCCGCTCCTGCTGCCGCTGCTGCTGCAGCTCCTGCATCTGCCGCCGGAGATCTTCGGCATAGGCGTGCTGCTGGTGCTCTCTCTGCTCCCACTCCAGCTTCTCCCGCTCCAGCTGCTCCTGATGGGCCCTGTGGGAGTGCAGGGCTGGCTCAGGGACCCTGCCACAGCCCCCCCACACACCTGGCACAACACCTGGGCTGGCACTGGAGTCCCCAGAGCCACCAGCTGGAACTGGGAGCCGCCTGGTCACTGCCTCAGCTGCCCCGTGTGCCTCACCTGAGCACCCTCTGGAATTCCTGGTGGTCCTGCTCCACCTGCATGGCCAGGTACTGCTCCTTCTGGGCCACCTGCTCCAGCCGGTCCTGCTTCAGCTGCTGCTCCAGCTCAGCCTTCTTCCGTGCCTTCTCCAGCTCCCGCCGCCGCCATTCCCGGTCTGCGACCTCTTGGTTCCTCTTGGCCCTCAGAGCATCCTGCCCGAATAGAGGACAGTGCTGGGCTCCCATCAGGGGCAGCTATGGGAGCCCTTGGCCGTGGCTTTGGCTCTGCCAGCACCACTCCAGGACATCCCCTGGCTCCAGGGGCTGGTCCTGCAGACCCCCCCCCATCCAGAGGCGCTGTCCCTTTGCTGGGGTGATGACAGGGACGGTGGCACGTCACCTGTGCCTGGGCCACTCACCCGCTCTGCCTGCCAGTCCTGGGCCCGTTCCTGCATGGCCCTGAGCCGGGCCAGCTCCTTCTCCTTCTCCAGGCGCAGTTGTTGCTGCTCTGCCTCCAAGGCGGACTCACGCTCCTACGGGGGACAGAGACCCGGGGTGGGACAGAGCCCTGGGATGGGACAGAGACCCGGGGTGGGACAGAACCCCAGAGTGTGGGACAGAGCCCCAGGGTGGGACAGAGCCCTGGGATGGGACAGAGACCCGGGGTGGGACAGAGACCCAGAGTGTGGGACAGAGCCCTGGGATGGGACAGAGATCTGGGGTGGGACAGTGCCCCAGGACAGCTCCTGCAGCCCCTGCCCACCCCACCAGGAGCCTGCTGCTCTTACAGCCTTCTGCCGCTGCTGCTCCAGCACCCGCTCGTCCTCCAGCCTCTCCCACTCCCGCTGTTGATCCTTCAGCCTCTGGCTCTCCATGTTGAAACGTTTAATATCGGCATGGATTTGCTTTAGTTGCTCCTGTTTCTGCTCCCAGGCCTGGAAATGCCACGCAGGATTGGAGACCACCAAGCCAAGTGCTCCTTCCTCCTCCTTCACTCAGGGCAGGCAGGCTTTGGGCCACCTCCCTGGGATGTCACAATGTCCCCAAGAGACCAGAGCTCTGATCCTGCTGGCTGCTGTCCCTACTCCCTGAGTGTGGCTGATCCAGCTCTGCCAATTCCTTTCCATCCAGGTGGAAACCTCCCTGCACCCCCCTCCTCCCTGCTCCCACCTTCTGATCCTCCCTCTTCATCTGCTCCAGTCGCTCCAGCTGCCTCTGGCCCTCCTGGTACAGCTCCTCAGCCCTCAGTGCCCGCTCCTCTGCATTCTGCTCCATCTGTTTCACAATGTCCTGCCGGGCTCTGGGAATACGAGAGCAGAAGGGTTTCCTCTGGTTCCAACCTGCTCCCCATCGTGGGAATGCTGGCATGGACAGGGCTGGTGTGGTTGGAATGGGCCAGATGCCTCCATGGGGAAGAGGGAGCCTTCTGCCCACCTTATCAGCTCCTGCTTCCTCTGGCGCTCCAGCTCCTCCTGGACCTCCATGCCCTTCTCCCGCTCCATTTCCATCATCTTATCCAGGCGCTTCTCCTCCTCCGCCAGTTCCTTGTGGATCATCCTCTTCTCCAGGACTTGCTTGTCCTGGATCATGTTGCACTTGGCATTGAGGAACAGCTGCGGGGACAAGAGGTGTCTGTGGCTCGGAGCTGCCAGGGAGGGCCAGGGAATGTCACCAGATGACACAGGACAACAAGGGAAGGAGAGGAAGAGCCTGGGAGCACGAGGAGCAGGGGAGGCTCAGGCAGACAGCAGGGAGTGCTGGCCCTACCGTGTTCAGTTCCCGCACATCTTCCTCCTGCTCCAGCCTCATCCTTGTCACCCGCTGCAGCAGCTTCTGCTCCTCCTGCTGCAGCTCCTCCTCCACGTCTCTCCGATGGTCCCTCTTGTCCTCCAGTTCTGCCTTTCTCTGCTCCTCAATCTGGGCCTTTTTCAGGGCTTCCTGCAGGGACAGAGAGCACTTCCCAATCCTGGACACCTTCCCGAGGGCTCGCAGGGGTCACGCTTCAGGTGCCGCATTCCCGGCACTGAGCGGGGACGTGTTGGGCTCCTGGGACCCTGACACAGCCATGGGCATCCCTCCCCACACCTCTGGGCAGATATCCCGTGCCCTTGGAAGGCTGGCAGTGCTGGGCACGATTTCAGGGATGCTGCCCAGCTCTCAGCGGAGCTCTGAGCCCTGCAGCCTCCCCCGTGCCCCAAAACATTAGGGACAAAGGGATCCCCTTGTTGAAACCACCACCCCTAGGGCCTGCTGGGGAGCTGGAAAAGGGGGAAGCAGGAAGGGAAATGCCTACGAAGGCTGCGTCCTGTCTGGCTCTCAGGGTCTTCAGCCTGTCCCAGCCCTCCACCTCAGTCGGGGCTCGAGCTGATTCCTTGATCCTCTCATATTCCTTTTCTCCAATGATGAGACATGGTTTGGGCTTCTCCTGGGGAATGCTGGGGAGCCCAGGGAGAGAGCTCAGTGGCAAGGAAATGCCAACAGCTCCCTGTGCTCCCTGAGCTGCCCACTTGGCCACCAAGCCAGCCCAGATCAATGTGGGAAGTGCTGGGGAAGCCGTGGGGACCTGGCTCTCCTGTTTTGGGGTGAAGGAGGAAGGGAAAGTGTGGTGAAAGTGGCACCAGGCTGGGATGCAGGGGGCAGGATCCCTGGGGGTGGCCAGGGCACACTGCCAATCCCTGCTCCCCAGAGATTTTGGGGATGCTGCACTGACACCCATTCCCCCAAAACCCCTCAGGGCTTGGGCACAGCCTTACATGAGCTCCCTGATCAGGTCCTTGGTGATGACTTGGATGGTCTTGGGCTTGGGCTTGAAGGAGAGCAGCTCTTGAGGATGTTTTGACACATCCTGAGACATCACGACAGGGTCGCTGGAACCCGTGACCTGCAGAAAAGTAAAGTTTGAGGGACCCTCTCCCCACCTGGTGCTCCGCAGACACCGACGGATGCTGGCAGGAGCTCTGTGCCCTCTGCCGGGATTGGCCGCGGGGTGTCGGGGGCACGCCCGGAGGGGACAGAGCGGGTCAGCCGGAGGAGCTGCGGGTGTGGGGGGACTGGGGAGCCCGGGGGAGACATCGGGACGGACGGTCGGTAATCCCGGCGGTGAAATCTGGAGGCGACGGGCGAGGAGGGAGCTCCGGGAGGAGCCCCGGGCACGGAAGGAGCGGGATCCTGTGCCGGCGGTCGCGGCTGCCATCCCGCTGCCACCGCCGGGGCTGTCGGTGCTGGAGCCGACGGTCACAATGCGGTGGAACCGACGGCGGGGACGCGTCCGCTCCGACTGTGACGCTGCATTCCTGCCCGAAGCCGCTGTCGCGATTTGTCGGGACCGACTGTTGCCATGGCAACGCCCCAACAGCTCGCACAGCGTCCGGGAACGGGCCGGGGCGGGGAATGGGGGGGTGGAGCTTCAGGCGGGAGGGGCGGGGCTTAGGCTGAAAGAGGCGGGGCTTTGGCGGAGCTGCGTCACCCGGTGCGCTCGCACCTGTCCCGTGTGGTGCCCTCCTAAAAGTGCCCCTACACGGACACGACACCCGCGACCCCTCCCCTCCCCTTACCTGGGGGTCGTCGAAGAGTCACCTGCGGCGGTCCCGCCCCTCCACTAAACCCCGCCCCCTGCTCTTTGCCACGCCCCTCTACTCAGTTATGCCCCTCTCGTTGCCCCGCCCCCTCCCATCTGATTCCCCAAGCCACGCCCCTTGATCGTGGCCCCGCCCCTCCACGTGGCCGTGGTTCCCTGCCCCCCCCCCTTGTAGCCCAGCAGGAGCCCCCTGCCCTCCCCCAGCCCCAAATCACGACCATCCAGGCCCGGAAAAGACAGGATCCGTTTATCGGGGCACAGGGGCTGCTCCCCAAAACTGCGGGGCGCTGGGGTGGGCGCCGCGGCACCGCCCCCCCCCTTCCCCCCACACCCAGCCAAATAATAATGATAATAAAAAACGACTTTGGTCCGGGCAAAACTGGCGGGGGGACGGGGTTAAGGCAGTTTTGGGGGGGTCCGCAGGGGTCAGAGGACCCGGCAGGAGCCGGGCACGGCCCGCGCTGTCGGACGGGCGGGGCCGCCTCACCGCCCGTCCTTCCCCCGGGCTCCTGCAGTGCGGCCTGGGCGAGACCACCCCGCTGACCGACACGGGGGGGGGGCGGCGGGTCACGGAGCTCTGCCTTTAGGAGTCCAGCTCGCCCGTGGCATCTCGGACGCGCTGCTTTCGGGATGCACCGCGGAGGCGGCAGCCAGACGTCCACTCCGCGCCCGCCCCGCGGGGCTCCGCCGCTTCTCCTTCCTCCGGCGCTGTGCGGGGTTCCTCCCTTCCCCTCAATGCTCCCGGCGTCACTTCCCAGCCCAACGCGCCGGGCGTTTCCCCTGATTGGGCGCCGCGCTCAGGCGCCATTGACCGCGGGGCGGTGCGCGGTGCGGCGGCGCTGCCAGGCTCCAGAAGGTTCCGCCGTGCTCGAGCCGCCGCGATGATGGGCCCGCGCCCCGTCCTGGTTCTCAGTAAGTTCCAGCGGCCCGGACCGGCCCGGACCGCCGGGGAAGCGGAGGGGGAATGGCCGGTTCGGAGCCCCGCGCCGCTGTGCCGCCCGCCTGACTCGCCGCCATGTTGGGTCTCCTCATGGCCGGGCGCCGTTTCGCGGCGGGGCTCCCTGTCCTGCCCGGGGATCCGCTGGGTCTCGCTGCCGCCCCCGGCGCGGCCCGTTCCGGCCGGGGCTCCCTGTCCTGCCCGGGGATCCGCTGGGTCTCGCTGCCGCCCCCGGCGCGGCCCGTTCCGGCCGGGGCTCCCTGTCCTGCCCGGGGATCCGCTGGGTCTCGCTGCCGCCCCCGGCGCGGCCCGTTCCGGCCGGGGCTCCCTGTCCTGCCCGGGATCCGCTGGGTCTCGCTGCCGCCCCCGGCGCGGCCCGTTCCGGCCGGGGCTCCCTGTCCTGCCCGGGGATCCGCTGGGTCTCGCTGCCGCCCCCGGCGCGGCCCGTTCCGGCCGGGGCTCCCTGTCCTGCCCGGGGATCCGCTGGGTCTCGCTGCCGCCCCCGGCGCGGCCCGTTCCGGCCGGGGCTCCCTGTCCTGCCCGGGGATCCGCTGGGTCTCGCTGCCGCCCCCGGCGCGGCCCGTTCCGGCCGGGGCTCCCTGTCCTGCCCGGGATCCGCTGGGTCTCGCTGCCGCCCCCGGCGCGGCCCGTTCCGGCCGGGGCTCCCTGTCCTGCCCGGGATCCGCTGGGTCTCGCTGCCGCCCCGGCGCCGCCCGAGCTCCCCCTCGCAGCTCCCGGCCCCGCAGCCTCTGCCGCGCCCTGTGCGGGGCATCTCGGAGCCCCGCTGCGCTCAGACCTTGTCTGCCAGCGTTCCGTGCTCTCGGCTGTTCTCGCGTCCTTCTCAGCGCGTTGCTTTGTTTGAACCCCGTGCAAACCCCAATTCTTGGGCCTCCGGAGATGCTCCAAGGGCTGAAGCCCCTCTGCTCAGGCAGACAGGCTGGGAGAGCTGGGGATGTTGAGCCTGGAGAAGAGAAGGCTCCAGGGGGACCTTAGAGCTCCTTCCAGGGCCTAAAGGGGCTCCAAGAGGGCTGGAAAGGGACTTTAGGTAAGGGCCTGTAGTGATGGGATAGGAGGGGATGGTTTCCCATTGTCAGAGGGCAGGGTTAGGTGGGATGGTGGGAAGAAATTCTTCCTTGTGATGGTGGTGAGGCACACAACGCTCAGAGAAATTGTGACTGCCCCATCCCTGGAAATAATGTCCAAGGCCAGGTTGGACAGAGCTTGGAGCCCATGCCCTGCCCATGAAAGGGTTTTGGAACGAGGTAGTCTTTCAGGTCCCCTCCAACCCAAACCATTCTGTGATTCTCTCACCATCCACCAACATGAGGTATTCCCGGGTTTTCTTTTTTTCTGTTTGGGCATCTCATTCTCTTCTCCATCCATTCTGTTCTCTGTTAACCCAATAGGCAGACTGTCATAGCCCACTGCCCCTTTTCTATAAACCCTCTCGCCTGAGTCGTGGCGCTGCTCTTAACTGTGGTTTCCTTTTGTTCTGTCTTACACCTCCCTGTGCACATGCATCTGCTCCTGAATAAATCTGGGCATGCTCGGGCCAGGCTTGTAATAGCAGAAAAGCATCCCTGAGCCCATCTACACCCTCTTTGTTGACAGCAGTGGTTGTGAGCCACTTGGTACCCCAACTGCTGCTCACCCTCATGTGCCAAAGTAACCTCGATGGATTAATTTTATGTTCACCCAGTTCTGCTTACTGTACACGAGCCTCTGTAACTTTTCTTGGCTGAACACTGCTGTACAATAGCAGCTCCTTGGCTTTGTGAGAGCTGGTAGATCCTCGTGAGTCACTGCAGTTTGATTTTCTGGGGTAGTAGGGCCAGTTTCAGGGTTGCAAAGCTTTGTCCCAGGATGCTAACAAGGAGTTCTGTTATAATAAGGAATGTTGTTTTTCACTGACAGTTTTCTATCAATCTGTCACGACTGCAGTATTTGTATTGTAAACTCTGAATTTCAAACCAGTCACGTGTTGAATGTGTGACTGAGAGGTGACTGCATCCTCGTTGTTTTGTACTTGATTGTACTTGATTAATTTTATTTTTTCTGTACCCTTTAGGTCAGAATACAAAACGTGAGTCTGGAAGAAAAGTCCAGACAGGAAACATCACTGCTGCCAAGGTACCAAATTCTCAGGCTGTTCTGATCCTTTGTGTGTGTGTGTATTTATATATTAAAGAGGGAAAACTGGATATGAAGCACATTTTCTCTATTTGATATGAATATAGAGTAGAAGAAGTAGAAGAAGAAGCAACATAGGAAATAATTGTCTATGTTAGCAGAAGATTTTTATACTAGTACATAAAATTTTTATATAAAACTAAAATGTCTGCATTGTTCATGTAATGGGAACCCTATAAATAACCATGGAAGGATTTAGCCAACCAACCCCCCTTTCTCCACAGTCTGAAAGTGCCTCTGTTTTGACATCTGAGATAATAATTTGGTGTGGTTACAGTGTCTTGATAATCTGCATATTCTCATTTCCATGCAATTCTTAACTGTGGCTGCATCTCAACCACAGCAGAGTTGTTGGATGACTTAAATTTTGCAGGGGCTGCTGATTTCACTGTGGGAGGTTTTTGCTTTTTTTTTTTTTTTAGACTTTTTGGTGCCCTCCTGTATTACCTCATTTCTTTGATTCCTCCTAGACTATTGCTGACATTATCCGGACATGTTTAGGACCGAGAGCAATGATGAAGGTAAGAATTTGTGCTGCAGCTGACTAGAATTGAGACACACGTGGGACAGAGCAATCAAGTGTTGGTTCTCTTGTGTTTGCAGATGCTTTTGGACCCCATGGGTGGGATTGTGATGACCAACGATGGCAATGCTATTCTTAGAGAAGTAAGTTTCTCCTAAAGGATTTTCTTGCTTAATGGTGTCAGTATGTGCCTGAGTCTTGGGTGACAATGGAGCTGTCCTGAGAGCCAGCAAGTGCTAACCAGCTGCTCCAAGAAAGGTTCTCACTGGGGAGAAATGAAACATACCCAGCAAGTATTCTTGCTCTACAGAAAAGTAGGTTTGATCCTAGAGTGGGAGGTTTTCATGGAGAGTTTACAAGACCAATGCAAATTCTTTGGTAATTGGAGCTATTATCAGCTGCATTGAGACCTTCTGAGTAGATGGACATGACGAGACCTAGAAATTATTATTGTCTGCCTGGTGCAAGAGCTGGTAAAAAAACATCCTAAAAACTGAAATGCCTGAAAAACAGTGAAGAGGCACAATACTGTCAAATACAAGGGCTTGGTTTCTGTCTGTTGGTGGACAGAATGCCTTTGATTGTATTAAAGGTGTGGTATTTGTTCCACTGAATGACACGAGACATTTCTGCTTTAATATTCTGGGACAAATCCATGCCCCTTGCTCCTACATAGATTCAAGTCCAGCATCCAGCTGCAAAATCAATGATAGAGATCAGCCGCACTCAGGATGAGGAAGTTGGAGATGGGACCACATCTGTCATAATTCTTGGTAAGGAGACTCAGACACTTTGCATAAAGGCTCAAGTTCACCCCTTTTGTAAGCCCATGATGAGATACATCATAGTTATTTACTAACCTTGAAATGGAGAGGGTTTTTTTACTGTGCAAGAGCACGCCAGGTTAATGACACCCTAACATGATCAGCTCCACACTTTGGAAAGTTCTTTCCCCATGAGAACAACAGTTAAGTGTAAAGAAAGGTATAAGTGATGTTAGAGCTCTCTGCATGGATAGAAGATATATTTTTTTATGGTATGTGCTCTCCTTTCTTGACTGTTGATTATCCTACTAACTTACTTGGGGGATTTTGATTTATTTTAATTTTTTTTTTTTTTAGCTGGAGAGATGCTCTCTGTTGCTGAACACTTTCTTGAACAGCAGATGCACCCAACTGTGATCATCTGGGCTTATCGTAAGGCTCTGGATGACATGATCAGTATTCTAAAGAAAATTGGGTAAGTATGGGCTGGTGGAAGTTAGAGAGGAGGGATGTGGACTTTGCTGCCTCGAGCTGCTCCTTCAGGCAGTTGTGTTAGTCAAATACAACTTAGCAAAATTGGAGAGGGAGTCAAAAGAGTTAGATCATTACTTAGAATTAAGACCCAGTTTGTTCTTTGGTTTTTCCTTTATCTCAGCACTCCAGTGGACGTGAACAATAAAGAGATGATGCTTAAAATAATTAAGAGTGCAATAAACACCAAGGCAATAAACCGCTGGTCTGACTTGGCCTGTAGCATTGCTCTTGATGCTGTTAAGACTGTGGAGTTTGAAGAAAACGGCAGAAAAGAAATTGATATTAAAAAATATGCAAAAGTAGAAAAGGTGAGTTTGTCCTGAACTGTTTCTTACCTTTGTGCTCCTTTCTTGTTCTGAACTAGTTTATTGTAGGGTGCGTTGGGAAGAATTTTGTGTTGCTTCTCTGCAGTCCACAGATGTAATCCTTGAAGGTATTTCAGTCAGTGTTGCCAGCCATGCTCATTTACAATGCTAACAGGGGCTGCTGTTTCAACTCTTTCAGAGTACTTGTCAAAAATATAACTCCAATTGGATTTGGGAGATGGAAAATGAAACATGTTGTCAGACAATAGAATGTTACAAGTTTCTTAACGTGCCTTCCCACTTAAAATCTAAGGCAGTGTGTGCTTAAAATTAAACTTGTATAGTGATCTGGATGCACTGTGGTTGCTTGGGAGATGTTTTCCCTTTTCTAGATGTGCGACTGCTTCAGGAGATACTTTCAGATACACAGGTTTTTTGTAGGCTAAAGTGACTCACCTGCTTTTCTCCCTCGTGTCTGTCAGATTCCAGGTGGTTTTAGTGAAGACTCGTGTGTTTTGCGTGGAATTATGGTGAATAAAGACGTGACCCATCCCAGAATGCGTCGCCTTATTAAGAATCCACGGATCGTCCTTCTGGATTGTTCACTGGAGTACAAGAAAGGAGAGAGCCAGGTAAAGTGAGTCCTGGTGGAGACATCTGCAGGTCTTGGTTTAGAATGAGTAAAACAAACAAATGTAGGTGGCTTGTTAAAACTGCAGGTGGTGAAAGGCTTTCTGTGTTCTACCTTTGGATTTGGGGGCTAATTCTGCTGTGGGCTCCAGAAAAATAGGAGTGAGGCTACAGGGTTTTGACTCATTGAAGCAGCTACAGTGATTTGTGTATCTAAGTGTTGGTCAAGAGCAACAGAAATATTTCTGAGCTTGAACTAAGGTTAATGCTCAACTGGCACAGTGTCACAGCTTATTTGATCAGTGGTTTTCATCCCTGACTCTTTCCCTGGTGTTACTGGAGGAGCTGAGGTGCTTGAAGCTGGGGGAGGTATGTCTAATTCAGTGAAGGTTGGAATGAACACCCTAAGCTGTTTACACCTCTTTTGTACAGACTGACATTGAAATCACTCGGGAGGAAGACTTTGCCCGAATCCTGCAGATGGAGGAAGAGTACATTCAGCAGATGTGTGAGGATCTGATAAGAGTCAAGCCAGATCTGGTCATCACGGAAAAAGGAGTTTCTGGTAACAGCACATGCCATCCTTTGTGTTGAATTCATCTCAGTGAGGTTCATGGTGTTAATTGGAACTTAGAAAAAACCCAACCAAAACTAAAAAAAAAAAAAACAAACTAATACAACTCCTCCCAAACCTGGTGTACACCAGCAAATAGGTGCAGGCATTGAAGTTCATCCTTGATGTTGCTTTGTGAAAGTAGACTCCTACTATAATATTTTGCTTTTCCAGCATTTGGGAAAGATACCAAAGTACAAGTGAAGCTGAGTGTTAACCCCTGGAGATCTGTGCTACTCTTTTGCCTTGCAGCCTGGTTTAAAAAGCTACATTTAGGTGCTTTTCTCCTGTAACCCCTTTTGCTTCAAAGACTGGAATTAAAATAGCTAGACTGATAACTGATAAACAGATGAAGTTTGACATAATACTGCTGATTCATTACTGAAACGACACAAACCTGGTTTCAGACCTGGCCCAGCACTACCTGATGAGAGCCAACATCACCGCCATCCGCAGGGTGCGGAAAACCGACAACAACCGGATTGCCAGGTGGGTGTAGGCTCCTGTCTGGAGCCCATTCCCCCTGTGTGTGTGACACGGGACTGTTCTGATCTCACTCTTTCTCAGCTCAGATTTGTGAGTGTCTGCTTTGGTGTGCTAGGGCCTGCGGAGCTCGCATCGTCAGTCGCACCGATGAGCTCCGGGAGGAGGATGTGGGAACCGGTGCCAGGCTCTTCGAAGTGAAAAAAATAGGAGATGAGTATTTTGCTTTCATCACTGATTGCAAAGATCCTAAGGCTTGCACCATCATCCTGCGGGGAGCCAGCAAGGAAATCCTAGCGGTGAGTGAGCGCATGGGCTGCTTCACCTCCTGTGCCAGCCACCTTCGTGGCCAGTCAGGGACAGCAGACTGGGCTGGGCTTTCAGCTGGTGTGGTGCTCCACTTAATAATGAGAAGGGCAGTGGAGCTGAGGAAGGGTCTGGAGCACAAGGAGCAGCTGAGGGGGCTCAGTGAGGACCTTATTGCTTCCTATTTAGTACTGCCTGATAGAAGGGTCTAGCCCACTGGGGGGTCCGGCTCTTCACCCTAGAAACAAGTGATAGGCCAAAAGGAAGTGGTCTCAAGTTGCACCAGGGGAGGTTTAGATTGGATATTAGGGGAAATTTCTTCATGGAAAGTGTGGTCAGGCACTGGCACAGGGTACCCAGGGCAGTAGTGGAGTCACCATCCCTGGAGGGATTTAGCAAATGTATGGATGTGGCACCTTGGGACTTGGGTTAGTGGCAGCCTCGGCAGTGCTGGGGGAATGTTTGGATTTGATTATGTTAGAGGGCTCGACAGTTTGGTGATTGTGTCCGTGTTGCAGGAGGTGGAGCGCAACCTGCAGGACGCCATGCAGGTGTGCCGCAATGTCCTCATGGATCCGCAGCTGGTGCCAGGCGGGGGAGCCACTGAAATGGCCGTTTCCCATGCACTGACAGAGAGGTCCAAGGGCATGACAGGCGTGGAGCAGTGGCCCTACCGTGCAGTGGCCCAGGCTCTGGAAGTCATTCCCCGGACGCTGATCCAGAACTGTGGCGCCAGTACAATCCGTGTTCTGACTTCGCTCAGGGTAAGGCGTGTGCCAGGGGCACCAGGAGAGAGTCAGCCCTTTCCTGCTTCACCCTTCAGAACAGTGCCCTTGCTGTGCACTGTAACGTGTTCTTGTATAAACTCCAAAACCAAGAATATTCTACTGACCTGTTACAGTTTCTCAGCCAGTAGTCAGTTTGAGAATCCAGAGGGGAAATTTCCATCTCGCCCCACTGGTGGTGACCTGTCTTTCTGCTTCCAGGCCAAGCACACTCAGGAAGGCAGCCAGACATGGGGGGTGAACGGGGAGACTGGAGCCCTGGTTGACATGAAGGAGCTGGGCATCTGGGAGCCCTTGGCTGTCAAACTTCAGACCTACAAAACAGCTGTGGAGGTAAGGAGAGGTGGAAGCTTCAGAGTCTCTGTGGGTATCATCTGGGAGAAGAGGACATCCTTCCCTGTTTTGGGGTGTTGGGGTGGGCATCACACCCAGTGCAGGACATGCTGGTGTCCGAGCTTGTCGTTGCTGGAGGTGGGATAATGAGGGATGTGGGAGCCCAGACTCGGGCTTTCCCAGGGCTTTTGATCCTGCAGCTGAATTTCATCATATTTCATCCCACCTTTTCCTGCAAACAGTGCAGAGTGCTCTCACTGCTTCCAGTGCCAGAGGGTGCTGTGCCTGAGCAATCCTGTGCCAGCAACATGCTGGAATCATCAGTGGTCGTGGGAGCTTTATCCCTTTGGCCGGCTGGGGCTGCCATGTCTCAGCTGCCCTTCTCATTGCAGATCCTGCCATTACCTTGCTGGTGTTGGATCAAAGGCTGTTCCTTGAAGGGATACTGTATCCCTTCGATGTCAGCCAACAAGAAAAAATGGGTGTCCTTGTTTCCACGGTGGTGGGAAAGCAGCGCCTTGCTGCTCCCACAAGCCTGAGAGACACCATTCCCTTCTCCTGTGCTGAAAGAACCATTTCAGCCCAGGCTGGTGGTGTGAAAGCTGGGCAGGTCGGGTTTTGTCTTTTGTGATGAGCTCCAGATGAGCCCTGGGTGTGTGGGGTTTCTCTGCAGACTGCAGTTCTCCTCCTCCGTATCGACGACATCGTTTCGGGGCACAAAAAGAAGGGCGACAACCAAAGCAAGCAGTCTGCAGCACCAGAGGCAGCCCAGGAGTGAGAGCTTGAGTCTTTGCAGAGGAGAACCAACTGCCTTGACCTTGACACGGGGAGGAGCTCAATGCAGTGGCCTGGTCTCAAGGCTGAGCCTGGAAAAGTTTGTTGAAAGTCCGGGAGGGATGGAAAATACCCTGGGCAGGGGGAAAAGGGCAGTGGCTGTTGGTAACACAGCACAGCTTCTGGGCTGAGGGTTACTGACTGAAAATTCTCTTCACCTCAAAATAAATACGTTGTTTCAGGCTGTTTCTGTGTTTAATCCCTGCGCTGGGACGGGCCCAGGAGGTTCAGAGAGGCCAAGGGCAGGTGCTGCACCTGCACTGGGGCAACCCAAAACACAGACTGGGGAAGAATGGATAGAGAGCAGCCGTGAGAAGAATTTGGGGCATGGGTTGACAAGAAGCTCAGCATGCTGTGGCAACTGGGGGCCCAGCAAGCCAACACTGTCCTAGGCTCATCCCCAACAGCGTGGGCAGCGTGTGAAGGGGAAATTCTGCCCCTCTGGTCTGTTCTGGAGACACTCCTTGTTAGACAGAGCTTCCTCCAGCTCTGGGGTAAATCCAGAGAATGAGATATTGGGAAGAAATTCCTCTCTGTGAAGCGATGAGGCACTGGCCCAGGTGGCCCAGAGAAGCTGGGGCTGCCCCATTCCTGGCAGTGCCCAAGGCCTGCTTGGGAGAAGACTTAGAGCAACCTGGTCTAGTGGAAGGGGGTTGGACCTAGATAGTCTTTGAGGTCCCTCCCAAACAAAAGCATTCTGTTATTTCATTATCACTTTGCTTCTACAAGAGCCCATGGAAGCAGAAGTCCCCTGTTGTGAGCCTGGCTGAAGAGATTTACAGCTCACTGCACTCTGCAGGCAACCTGGCTTTGAGAGCACAGTGTGTCATGGGGTGATTTTATGATGATGCTTTATTCCCTTAGCGTCTTCTTTATGCCCAGAAAACGAATGCTGTAGCTTTAACATGGAGCCAGGGGGTGGGGTGGGCAGTCTGCACGCTACATTATTCCTTTTGTTGGATTGGTTTGGGTTTTTTTGCTGCTAGGTGAAGCAAAAGGGTTTTTTTTTTCCCCTTCCCTTCCCCTAGCCTGGGGGCTGTACCGGGAATCCTCTCAGCGATTTGTTTTCTTTGAACTCTTTTTCGGCTTGCTTGTCTTTTTCGGCGGCTCTGAAGAGCCGGCGGGACCGCCCCGAGGCCTCAGAGGAGCTGAACCGACACGAGAAAGGACATCAAAATCCTTTAGCTGCCACAAGGAGCCCCACACCAGAAATCCAACAGGTTCCCAGCTTCTGTGAACACTTTTCTGCTCCCGTCCTCATAGACAAAGAAGGGCAGTCACGACCTCTGCCTCAGCCACATGGCAAGGTGGGGTCTAAGTTTCAAAATATTTTTCCCTTTTTTTCTTTTTGTTGTAGTTTCTTTTTTTTTCTTCTGTTAATAAGTAGGTTTTTTTTTTTTCACTTTCATCCCTTGGTATCCATTTCTCTCACTGACAGAAGAAAGAGGACTTATTGAAGCCCTATCTCTTTTGACAAAAACAATCACTTTAGAACATATTTCTCCTAGAATTTTCTCTAAGCCAAGACCCAAGGTGGTACTGTCATGGTGTTCCTTCTATATTATTACAAAATCCTCAATACCTCGACACACCTCAACCATGTGCAGAGCAACGAAAAAGAATAGCAAGGACACAGTCCTCTGCTCAACAAAATACATCACGGCCACCCAGAGAACAGGGACCTCCCTTAGTGCCCCTTTTGGGGCAAAGCAGCAGCTGTGACATCCTCTCTGTCAAATCAGATCTGTGATGTCACCAGGGCAATCTCTGTCCCACAGGGCAGGCAGCACCTGGAGGTGACCCTGAGACAGGATATTGTTATAGATACATATAGTAATATTGGCTTTTCATAAATATTAAAATGGATTCTATATGTGTAAAGCAACTTTGTTATGAAGGTATATTTGTATTTCTGCTGTTAATTAAGCTTAGACATCGTAGTGAAATAGCTGATATAAGTAGTTTTGTGTTGAAATGCCTGCTTGGATGGGATAACATCCAGTGAACACAGGATGAGGACACCTGAACAGATCTGCCAACCATCAGCACTCACTGTCTGAAGGCAGTGTGGACCAAGGCCCGAACTGGAAGAGATAAAGAAGAGCCAAAACCACAGCCCAGAAACAAGCATGCTCTAAAAAGGCAGACCCGAGGAGGAGCCGTGTAAACTAATTTATGGAATATGTATATGCAAAAGAAAATATGGATATGCATAAGGGTCTATGAATATGGAACAGGTTGAGGCAAGGGAAAAGGTATTTAAGGGGTGTCCCTGAAGGTGACAGTGTGCTCTTGGCTGAGTGCCAACATGCACACGGCCGTAACAACCTTTGCTCTATGGTCCTTGTCTCCTATTGCCCTTTATTCAACTTTTTACATTTTCACAGGAGACTGAACATGTTCTTAACAATACTCTGCAGAAAACTGCAGCAGGCAGATGGGAGCTGGAGGCAGCACAGGGGCAGAGCCCCACAGACAGGCCCCTCTAGGCACTAACACGCTGCACTCCTCAGATTGCTGCAGCTGCAGAGGAGAGAGGGGTTCCGCCTCCAAAGGGGCTGGACAAGGCAGTTTGGGACTTCTGGTTGTTCTTTTTTCTGTTTGCTTGTTTCTCCATTAGAACACAGAGGGCACCTCACAGCTGCTGCTGCAGCCACCGAATCCTTTGCCCAGAGGGCTGAAGCACAGCGCAGGCAGCACCTGGCAGGGGACTGTGCCATCCCCACCCAGCTGCTGTTCTTGGGGGTTTGGGGTTGTCCTTTCCCGAGCTCTGGGCTGCTGCTGGCATTGGACTCTGCTCAGTTCTTTTTGCTCTTGGGGGTGTCGTACTTCCTCTTGCTCGAGTACCAGAGCAGCAGGGGGATCCCGATGGAGGGCAGGGTCATCACGCCAAATGCCGCCCAGTCCAGCTAGGGAGAAATTGTTAAGAGAAAAGTCAAAACAATCCAGGCCAGAGGAGTCTTAGAGCAATGAGGTCAGAGGAGGAGAGTGAGGGGAGACCTCACACTGTCTGCAGCTTCCTCACACGGGGAAGCAGAGGGGTAAGCGCTGACCTTTGCCCTTGGTGACCATGACAGGACCCGAGGGAGCATCCACAGCTGTATCAGGACAGCCAATATTAAGGTTGGATATTAAGAAAAGGCTCTTTCTCCCAGAGGATGGTCTCCTAGGCACTGGAAGAGGCTCCCCAGGAAAGTGGTCACAGCACTGAGCTTGACAAGAGCTCAAGGAGTTTGGATAGGGCTGATAGGTACATGGTTGGGATTCCTGGTGTTGTCCTCTGCAGGACTGGGAGTTGGACTCCACAATCCTTGTGGGTCCCTTCCAGCCTAGGAGGTTCTAAGATTCTACTCTCAGATTTTCTGGCTCAAATGCCACAGTGCAGCTCCTTCACACAGGGAGCTGGGATGGAAACTCAGCTGCTTCTGTGACAGTCCTCTGCAGAACTGACAGGAATTAACTCCAGCTTCCACTGGAGCTCTCCAGGTGACTGCAGGGCCAGCCACACACACACCACGTGCAAGCAGGAAGCCACCACACTGAGCTGCAGCTGCCGTGGTGTACTTCTCCATTGTCAATTGAAAGGTACTTACAAAGTGAGGGGAGAACCTCCTGTCGAAGTCACGCTGAGCCAGGATTCCTCCCTGTCCGGGAGCACTAGTGAAGCCAACCTGGAAAAGGCAGGGAAAAGACAGGCTTTGCCACCTTTCCTCCTCGTTCCAGAACTGGGCAGGGTGAGAGCACACGGACACGCATCATCCCCGAGCACACAGCTCCGGGAGCATGGTCAGGTGTGTCTGCAGGGATCCCATCAATCAGCCACTTACCACCACCTGGGCACCCTCCTGAGCCAGGTACGTGATGGTGGCAGAGGTGAAGTTGAAGTACCCAGCCTTGAGAGGCCGTAGAACCACGGTGTGGGACACGTTGCTCGCTCTGGGAGCTGGACATTAAGGAACGCTGCTGTATTTCATCCCAGGAAGAAAAGTGAGGAGATGGGAAAGAGCAAGCAGGAGCCAGGTGCAAAAGTCAGTGCTGCTGACAGATTTGAGTGCTCGTGCTCACAGACAGCCAGAGCCACCCAAGGCTGACCCAGCTGCTCCTCCACAGGCAGAGGAACTACCCCAGGACCTGGTCCTGTCTACAAGGAACTTTATTTTTACACTGCACCATTCAGAAGAGCAGGGGTTTGGATTTGGCACCCTGTCCAGGCTCTGGAAGAAATTTCAGGGACAGCAGATGAAGATAGGACAAAGCTGCTGGATGCTCAGGGGCAAGAAAGAGACTTGGGAGAAATTTCAAAACATTAAAAGATACGGAGCAATCCTGTCCCACTTGACATTGAGCATGCCAGAGACGATGCCAAAATCTTCTGGGGGGAAGGAATCATCCGACAGCTCCACATCCAGGGCAGCACTAAACACAACAAAGAGAGGGATGAGACAGGAACCTTAAGCTTTTCCATCTGCTCACAGGCTCTGCAGCAAAGTGCACTGACAGTTCCATCTCGACCAAATGGAAGAACTGATTTTGGAGAGATGAAATGTCACCATTCACAGAAGATGGGGAGGGGAGTTGAGGTATCTTACAGGGAGATTGCAGAGGGAGGAAGGCAAAGCTGAGAGAAACAACCACGACAGGAAAAACACCATTTTTTTTCCACAATACAATTTGTCAGTTTGCTGAACTTCAGATACCATCCCATGGATACACATGTTGGCCTAAAAAATAACCAAATCCCACATATAAAATTACAGGAGCTCATTAATGTTGTATCAATCCAACATTACAGCACCATATATTCTTCTTTTAGCAGTACTGCACTCAGTATGCATTATTCTGCCTTAAAAAAAAAAAATCTAACAAAAACCAAAATCCCAAAGCACTTTAATAGTGTCCTGTATTTTGTTCAATCAGCTTTTCATTCTGGAATGAAGCTTTTTACCAGCATGGTGGAAATTCTGTTTTATCTTTGTCAGGTCCTTAGTTAATAAGTCCTGATAGCAAAAAGGAATTTTCACAAAGCTTTGCGAGCTGCATGTGTGGGGAGCAGAGTGGCACAGGAACTATACCATGCTGGACTGACTGCTTGAGCAGCCACGAGGTGAAAGCAGGGACAATGGAAGAGGAAGGAATAGGCAAATTTCAGGCTTTTCAGGCACTGCTGGAAAGCTCAGAGTTGGAGGGATATCACAGAGCTCAGAAAAATTGCCTTGTACCCTGCAGCCACACAGAGAACATTTGCTCGTGGTCAGTACTGAAGCCTGGACAGGGCTTACCTGGAGCCAACATTGTAGATGTTGTACTGCAAAGTCAAGTCCTTGCCCTCCACTGCGTATCTGTTTAACAGGGATTTGGAGGCCAGGAGTCTGGCACCATCCTCGCAGTGAGCCACAGACACCAGGGCAAACACGGCAAGAAGTGGGAGCTTCATCTAGAAACACAAGGAAATGGAGTGTCACTGATCATTTGAAATCTCTGAATTGCCTCAGAGGATGTAAGAATTGGCACAGCAGTGTCCCAGATCTGCAGCCATGGAAAGTTGATGGTTTTCTCCCCTTTCAAAGCCCTGGCCAGTATCACTGCCCTTTACAGAATCATAAAGTTGAAAGGGACCCATAAGGATCATCGAGCCCAACCTCTGGCCCTGCACATTGCAGTAATGGGCAAAGCTTTCAGATCATTAAGCCTCTTCTAGTAACTTCCAGAGCAAAAGCTTTGGTAATTAACAATTTCATCAGTTTTAGCAGCTAATGGTTAATTGCCCTTGCAAAGCTTGGCAACTTTCCAGCACTGTCATACACAACAGAATTAGTTCTTCTCAGAAAGCACAGCTCCTCACTTCCAACATTTATTCTTCCCTATTTCCAGCCACTGAGGAACCACCAACTCCCTCCTGTGGCTTATCCAAACACAGTGCCTCTGAAGCCACCCTGCTGAGAGGCCAACAGGAACACTACAGATGTGACCAGCCCCGCTTGATGGGGCTTTTAAATGCAAAAACTGCTTCAATATCAGGGCCTCTGCCCTCCACAGTCACAGGGTGGCTGGGCTTGGACAGGACTGTAGAGACCACCCAATTGCACCCCTGTCATGGGCAAGGACTCCTTCCACTGGACCAAGTGGCCCCAAGCCCCATCCAACCTGGCCTTCCAGGGATGGGACAGCCACGGTTTCTCTGGACAACCTTGTGCCAGTGGCTCACTGCCCTCACAGGGACCAATTTCTTCCCAATATCCCATCTAACTCTGCCCTCTGGCAGTGGCAAGCCTTGTTTTGTCACTCCAGGACCTTATCAAAGTCCCTCACCAGCTCTCCTGGAGCCCCTTTAGGCAGTGGAAGGAGCTCTGAGGTCTCCCTGGAGCCTTTACTTCTCTAAGCTGAACACCCCCAGCTCTCCCAGCCTGTCTCCAGAGCAGAGGGGCTCCAGAACCCTCAAATCATCTCCGTGGCCTCCCCTGGACTCACTCCAGCAGCTCCTTGTCCTCCCTGTGCTGGGGCCCCAGAGCTGGAGGCAGCTCTGCAGGAAGGCTCTCAGCAGAGCAGAGGGGCAGAATTTCCCCTTCACACGCTGCCCACGCTGTTGGGGATGAGCCCAGGACAGTGTTGGCTTGCTGGGCCCCCGGTGCACGTTGCCCAGGCATGCTGAGCTTCTTGTCAACCCATCCCCCAGATCCTTCTCAGGGCTGCTCTCCATCCATTCTTCCCCAGTCTGTTTGTGTTTCGGGACGCTGCAATGCAGGTGCAGCACCTGCCCTTGGCCTCGCTGAACCTCCTGGGCTTGGCACCGACCCGCCTGCTCAGCCTGTCCCAGCGGGGGCTCCAGAAGCCCCTTCCTTCCCCCCGGTCCTGCCCTGCTGCAGCCGCACAGCAGCGCATACAGCCCAGGCTGCTCCTGCCCACTCACCCAGGGGCCCAGAGGGGCTCAGGGACACCTCTCAACAGCGAACCGCCCGGTTCCAGCCACCGCTGCCCGCAGAAGACCCCGACTCTGAGGCTCCAGCGCCAGAAACCGGCCGGTCCTTCCTGGCCCCTCAGAGCCCACGACCGATCCTCTCCTACAGGCCCTTCCCGGCGCCCCCCGCTCCGTCCCGAGGCCACGGCCTCACGCCGTCCCGGGGCCCGAGGACACGGCCTCAAGCCGTCCCGGGGCCCGAGGACACGGCCTCACGCCGTCCCGAGGCCCGAGGACACGGCCTGAAGCCGTCCCGGGGCCCGAGGCCACGGCCTGAAGCCGTCCCGGGGCCCGAGGACACGGCCTCACGCCGTCCCGGGGCCCGAGGACACGGCCTCACGCCGTCCCGAGGCCCGAGGCCACGGCCTGAAGCCGTCCCGAGGCCCGAGGACACGGCCTCACGCCGTCCCGGGGCCCGAGGACACGGCCTCACGCCGTCCCGGGGCCCGAGGACACGGCCTCAAGCCGCTCCGAGGCCACGGCCTCACGCCGCCCCGGCCCTCCCGGCCCTCACCGTCTCTCCCGCCGCCAACGCCGCAAAGACGAGTCAGCGCCACCGCGGCGGAAATGACGCACGCGAAGCGCGCCTCAGGGGGGGCCCTATGCCCCCTGGGAAATGGAGTCTAGGCCCGCGCACACGCAGGGACTCCGCGCCTGCGCAGGACGCGCCTCCCGCGCCGCCCCGTGGGCCGCCGGTGGCGGCAGCGCCGCGCTGGGCCGGGCTCTCCTCAGGAAGGCTCTGGAGAAGAGCAGCAGGTATGGATCGGCACCACAAGCAGCTCCGGCCACGCCAGCAGCCTGCCCAGGCCCGTGGTGGATGTGTAAAGCAGCGAGGAAGGAGTGAAGGAGAAGGAGCGGGGCGAAGTCCCTCAGGAATCGGGGGCACAGAAGCGCAGGGTCTGCCTCCCTGCGCTCAGGCCTCGCTGCTTGACTCGCTGCCCCAAAACGGGCTGCAGCCGAGGAGCAGGACGTGTCCCGACCTCTCCAGGGCAAAGCCCTGTAACATAACAAACCTGTTAGCCCCGAGAGCTCCCCTGTGGCCGCGTCTCTCAGGCAGCTCAGCTCTGGTGGCAGAAAGGCCGCGGGAGCCCCGCATGCAGAGGTTTTGCTCCTCACACACGCGTGTGGAAGAGCAGCTGGGTCAGCCTCGGGTGGCTCTGGCTGCCTGTGAGCACGAGCACTCAAATCTGTCAGCAGCACTGACTTCTGCACCTGGCTCCTGGTTGCTCTTTCCCATCTCCTCACTTTTCTGATTTTTTTTTTCTCCTCACATCCTAATTGGAGGTGACAAGGAACAAACCTGCTTGGAAGTGACCATAAGCCTGCAGAACTTTTTTGGGACTTGCTGGAATTTCCAGAAAAAAAAAAAAAAACAAAAAAAAAGGTAAGACTAATACCTTAGCTTTAAGGTATCAAAAGGACAATGAGCTCTGTGAGAAGGGAAAAAAGTAGTGATATTCCAAATTGCAGCTCCTAGGACTAAAAGATAACTAACAGGAGTTTTGTTAGTGGCAGGATTATGCCCCGTAGAGGTTCAAAATTTTGGACTAATAGCTTTTATTTGGCAACCAAAGGCCCTGAAGAATTGCTGGAATGGCCCTGACAGTGTTGAACCAGTTTTAAGACCTTGAAGGATGCTCATGGAAGCACCAGCTTCAGGCCTTCCAGGTACAACCAAGCTCTTTTCATGATGCATGCATGGAAGGCAACCAGTGGCCTCTGTGGGGATGACACAGCTTCTTGGGAGTTGGCAAAGGCCAGTGGCATCCTTCTCCAAGCAACTGGATGGTCAGCATGCTTATCGGCCAGAGCAGCCCTAGTGATGCAGGAGGCCCAGAAATTCACTTTGGGATGCTCAGTAACTGTGTTAGTGCCACGTGCCATTGCTGGCTGTTTGGAATCCAGAGGGACATCACTGGATCTCTCTAATGCTGGCAAAATACCGAGCTGTGCTAATGGACCTGGGAGAGAAGTAGCCGTGTGTGCGTGACGCCGACTTCAAGGGAAGCCATTTTGCTCCCTGCTGAAAAGCAAGGGCCTTTTTCAACGTGAGTGCACACCGTGGGGCACTCAGGACGCCAAGATTTAAGGGATGAACCTTTGCAGGAACCAGGCAAAAGCTGGCAGCAGATTGGTGAGTCCCTGGTGGGACGGAAGAGATGGGTGGTATCCCAGAGGTGTCAAGGACCCCCAGGCTGGCACCGACCCACCCTGTGCCCACAAATCTCCTGCCCTCACCAGCTTGACCTGTGGGATGGCAGAGCAGCTGGGTTTCACTGCCTGCAAAGGTCAGAGCCCCCACAGAGCTCGGGGAACCCCTCCCCAGAAAATTCCACATCCCCCCCCCCCCGACAGCCCCGCTTTCCGCAGGGCTGTATTGCAGCGAGTGCTACGGAGCCCTGAACAACACCTGCTCCGTCTGCACGGCCCCCCTGAGCTCCCCGGACTCTGGCGACGAGGAGATGTGAGGAGGGGTGCTGGGGGGGCTGCAGAGGGGCTGGGGCGGGGGGCACAGCTCAGCCCTGCCCTCTGTGCCCCCGCAGGGACTCCAGTGACGAGGACACGCCGGGGCTGTGGCCGGGCCGGGGCCAGGAGCGAGGGCGGCGGCTGCTGCAGCGCATCAAGGACGTGCTCAAGCCCTCCAGAACGGCTGCCCAGCTGTGAGCCCAGCTGTGAGGGGAGGAAAAGAGTGAGGAAAGCAATGTGGGCAGCAGTGGGGTCAACAAGAGCAGGTGAGGGCTGGCTGTGGGCTGGCAACGTCCCCTGTCCTCCCCAGCACTGGGGATGCTGGATGCCAACACTGCGGCTCCTCTCTGCCAGCAAGACTTCAACTACCAGCAGCAGGCCAAGAACAGTGAAAGCGAGGGCCCAGTGACAGCAGGACGGTGCCATGTGGCAGCAAAACCACGGGTCCAGGTGCTGGGATGTGCCTGGAGCCCCACCAGTGCAGCAGAAGCTGAGAGCCCCTGGGTGTGGAAGGGCTGGTGAGTAAATCAC
This sequence comes from Vidua chalybeata, assembly GCF_026979565.1. Classification (NCBI taxonomy): domain Eukaryota; kingdom Metazoa; phylum Chordata; class Aves; order Passeriformes; family Viduidae; genus Vidua; species Vidua chalybeata. The sequence continues at coordinate 2,197,525 of NC_071558.1, forward strand.
CTGCTCCTCAAGGCAGCTGAGTCCTGGTACTCTGAGCTGGCATCCACCATTCCATGATGGTCCAGGCCTTGTGGTACCCCAGCTCCTTGCTGCCCTGGCTCCGTCCCTGCTGTGACCCCAGCCTCTCAATGTCCCCCAGCCCCACCTCCAGCGCCTTGGTGCCACCATCTCCATGCCCGCTGTGCCTCCAGCCCTTACACACCCTCGTCCCCAGCCTTTATGGTGTCCCCATTCCCATCCCTGTGGTGCCCCCAGCCCCATGCTGACCCCCACCCCTCGATGTCCCTCTCCCCACACACGGTGCCCGCTCCCCATCCCTGCAGTGCCCCAGACTCTCAATGTCCCTTGTCCCCATCCCCACATCGTCCCCAGTCCTGAGCTGCTCCAGGGGCAGGGATGCAGAATGGACAGACAGCTGGACACGGGGGAAGTCCCTGCTTCTCCGTTTATTACCAAGCAGCCTTCGTTTAAAAAACAAAACAAAAAAAACCAAAACAAAACAAAAAAAAAAAATAAAACAAACACAGACATACAGACAGGCAGAGGCGGCCCGGCGGGGCGGGGGCCGCCCGCCCGTGGTTTGTTTGGTTCCTGACACCAGAGAGGTTCAAGTAGCCGAAAAGGTTCAAGTTCACCATAAGGCACTTTAAAGCCATGACGGGAGCAGAGCCCCCCCCCCAACCCCGGCCCCATCACCCCTCCCGGCACCCCCTGGCAGATGTGGAGGCCGGGCAGCGCTGGTGGTTGGCAGCGGAGGGGCTGTGGGGAGGGGGGGGAATATATTACATCATCTTTTTTTAAATATAGATAAAACTCTTATTGTAGACAAATAGTGCCGGTCCCCTCCACCCCCGGGGAGGCTGCGCCCTGCGGGGGGCATGTGCAAAGGACAGAGGGGTGACCGCGGGGGCCCGGCCACCCCAGGGAAGGGCAGGGTCCCACAGGGCCGGGGGATTTCGGAAGGGGGAAAGGTCCGGGGGGGGCCGGGGCTGCCCCGCACCCGGGTGGGCTCACCCGAATAGTGCAACCAAGAGAAAGCAGCCGGGAGTGCAGGGGCGAGGGGGGCTCGCCGGGGGGGGGGGCTGCTCGGAGTGGGGAGGTGGGGGCAAGCTATGCACAGCGTAGGGCAGTGCCCCCCCCCCCCCACTGGAGAGGATTTGGGGGGGGGCTCTCCCCACCTGGGGGTGGGGGGCTTGGTCCATGGGTGCCCCTGCCCGGTCCTGGCATCCACGAGGGGTTTGGTGGGGGGACATCCAAGTCCCAATCCCCCCATCACCCACCTGGGCATGACCAGGTGGGCCCGGGCACGGTGGGGGTGTGGTAGGGGCCCCCCACCCCCTTGTGCAAATCGGCCGAGGGGAGTTTCCCCCTTTGCATAACCAGGAATGAACCGTGACGGGAAAAACAGGAACAGAAACCCCAGTGGGCACGGCACAGCTCGGCATGGAACAGCACGACACATGCCGTTGCATCGCCCCTATGCCATCTCCACGGGCACAGCGCCGTCTGGCTGCGGCCCTTCCTCACCCTCCGGCTCCTCTTCCTCCTCCTCGGGCTGCCCTGGAGCCCAGTAGCGGGCAATGGAGAGGCGCAGCCCCTCCAGCCGCCCGTTGGAGAGGTCGAGGCCCGGGGGCCCCGCGGGCGGCGGCGGCGGCTCGTCGCGGCGGCGGCGGCGGGTCCGCACCTCCAGGCAGTTCTGGCCCTTGAGGTGCCGCTGGAGGTGGTCGTCCTTGGCGAAGGCCTTGTGGCAGAGGTAGCACTCGTAGGGCCGGGCGCCTGTGTGCAGGTGCATGTGGTTCTTCAGGTCGTAGCTGTGCAGGAAGCGGGCGCTGCAGTGCTGGCAGGAGTAGGGCCGCTCGCCTGTGTGCTTCCGCATGTGGATCTTCAGTTTGTCGTTCCTGGAGTTGGGACACACGGGGAGATATTGGCATTGAGTAGCCAACATAGCACCCAGCCACAGCGGGGAGGGCAACGGCGCTGAAAGCCTGAGAGCAGGGATGCTCTGCAGGGCACAGGGGTCTGGGTGCTTGGCGGGGCAGGGGACCATTGTACGGCTGCACGGCTGAGAGGCAGCTGGCTGCTGGCAGGGGGATGCTGCTGGCCACCCCAGGCTGCTCTGGCAGTGCTTACATAGTGCAGAAGACTCCCCTGGACCTGCACCACCACCATGACAGATGAGATGTTATGGGTGCCATCAGGTGCCAGGCCTTGGCTGATGTGGCAGCACTCTCAAGAGTGCAGAACACCCCACTGAGCAGGTATGGCAGAGGGACACAACAAGGGATGCTACTGGGTACCTTAGGTCAGTCCAGCAGCACTCGTGCGGTGCAGACGGCCCCATAACCCCACTGCACCACAGCAGAACTTGCAGGGTGTGCCATGCAGGATGCCACTGGGTACCCCGTGTTGCTCCAGAGCACTCATGGGGTGCAGAAGACACTCTGAATGAGCGCTGCACTGGCAGGACTGGCACTCACGGGGTGCTTTGCTGTACGCCATCAGGTACCCAGTGTGGTCCAGCAGCACTCAGGGGATGCAGAAAACCCCGTGAACCACGCCAGGCATGTGGGGCCCCAGCAGGACTGGCAGGGGGAGCGCCATAGGGGATGACGGCAGGGGGAGCGCCATAGGGGATGTCATTTGGCACATGCCAGGCGGGGAGAGTCCGTCCAGCAGCACTCACCGCGTGAATCGGACTCCGCAGACCTGGCAGGCGAAGGGCTTCTCGCCCGTGTGCGTGCGCATGTGGCGAGGCAGCTTGCCGGCGCCGTGGATGACCTTGTGGCAGACGGGGCACTCCTGGGGCATCTGCGAGCGGCGCTTGCGCACCAGCTTGTCGGGGCTATCCAGCCCGGGCGCCAGCGACTCGTGGTGCAGCGAGCCCAAATATGCCATCAGGTCAGGGTCGATGGCATCGTCGTCGGAAGCTGCCTCCTCCGGGGACAAGGGGGGCTGGTAGGGGAAGGGGAAGGGGTGTGGGGGCAGCTCCTCCTCCTCAGGCAGCTCAAAGCTGTCATAGGGCAGGGACAGCCCCTCAGGCAGAGGGGGCGAGGGCAGCTGGGAGGGCGGCGGGGGGCTGCCGGAGCCCTCCGCCTCAGCGGGTGGCTCCTCGGCGTGGTTGTTGAGCTGGGCACCACGGGCTTGCAGGAACTTGCGGGTCTTCTTGCTGCGGCGCGGGGTGGGGCGGGGGGGTGGTGGGGCAGGCACCTCACCCTCGGGGAGGGTGGAGAAAGCCTCCAGGTAGCGGCGGGCGCGTTCGCAGTCGCCGTCATCGGGACCGGGTGCCTCCAGCCCGCTGCCCTGCAGGATCTCCACGCAGGCAGCGATGACACAGGGGATCTCCAGCAGCCGGGCAGCGCGCAGCACCTCGCCCATGTTGGCGCTGCTTATGGTCAGCGTGGCTGTGTAAGCAAACTCCAGCAGTGCGCCCAGTGCCTCTGGCCCCACGAAGTCCAGCTCACAGACCTCCTGCCCCGGCCCCGGCCCCGCGAAGAGCTTCTTGAAATAGCGGCTGGAGGCAGCCAGGACGGCACGGTGGGTGCGGTACTCCAGCCCCTGCGTCTTGATGGTGACGTCGCAGAGCAGCCCCAGCTGCCGTTGCTCGTTCAGGCAGCTCAGCAGCTCGCTGCTGTGCTCAGGGAAGGGGATGCCGATGAGGTCGTCCTCTGGGCTGGCCATCGTCCTCACCTGCAGGAAGGATAGGATGCTGCCTGACTGATAGAGGAACAAACTGGGAGAGAGCACTTGGAAGAACCAGTGCAGCTGGAGCGTCGCTGTCATGAAGGCAGGGCACGAGGGACCCTTCCCTGTACGTGCTGGGTGGCACTGGGGTTTCAGCGGGACACTAAACTGGGGCAGGCTTGGGGCCCACAGCCTGCCCTCAGTTCCCTCCGTGCTATGTGAAGGTTGGCGGGCGCAGGCCCCCCACCACAGGCCTCCACACTTCCTCCACTACCACCAGCACCCGGCCGCCCGCGCCGCCACAGCAAAGGGAGAAATCTCAGCGTGGTGCCTTTGAACAGCACCGAGGTGCAGCACTTCCTGCGCCAGCCCACCCACAATCCCCCCAGCCCACCGCCATGGCCAGGCGAAGCCACTGGCTCCCAGCAACCCCGTCCTGGGAACGTGGGCCTCTCTGGCAGCAGGCACGGGTGGGTGGGCGAACGCTGGGAAGAGCACCCCGAGGGCCGGGGGGCCGCCCCGTGGAGCCCAGCTGGGCTGGGAACAGGGGCCACACTTCCTGCCACGGCAGATTAGGATCAGCACCTGTGCCACCGGTTCCTGCCCCCGCTCCTGGTCGGGACTGGGCCCCCTCCCTCCCCCTGTGCCCCAGCCTGGGGCCACTCCTCGCCCAGCCAAGCCCAGCCTGCGCCAGTCAGGCCTTTCCCACGCTGCAGCTGGCAGAGCTTGGCCTCAGCCCTAAACCCAGCACTGCTCACACTCCCGCTGTGGTCCCCATGGCGCACCACCAGGGACCCGCGTGTTCCTGCGGAGCCAGCACGAGCGGGAAGGGGCAGCCCATGACCCTCACAGCCTGCAGGCAGGGTGCAGGCAGCAGTGGCAGCTCCAGGGCTGCAACCTGCCCTGCGACACCATGCCCAGCTACGGCCCTTGCTGCTGGGTGACACTGGCACTGCTGGGTGACAGCGGAATGGGGGTCGAGCAGCGGCAGCCTGGGGGAGGCAGAGGTAGGTACCACCCGTGGGTCGCCGCTCTCGACGCTGCCAGAGTTGTGCCACGCCGAGTCCAGCCATGGTGGACAGTGGCGTGTGGCACCGGCCATCGCCAAGCCATGCCAAGCAACGCCGAGCCGTGCCGGGCCCATCCGCCCCAAACCCACCAGGCCGTGCCAAACCACACTGTGCCGTCGGCAGGCGGGCGTGGGGGACGTGCCCCCTCTTGCCCATGGAGGGGCGGCGCGGGCGACGGCCCCCGGCACAGGGGCCCATCCCCAAGCCGGCCGCTCCCTGCGCTTGGGCGGCTGCCAGCTGGGGCTGCCTCGGCAGGCAGCTGGGAACGGCCCCGGAGCAACCGGCTGCGGAGCCGCCCCAGCCGCTGCCGAGCAGGCCCGACCGGCATGGCAGGCGGCAGCCGCCCCTGAAACTGGGAGCCAGGCAGTGCCGACCGCCTGGGATGCTGGCGCCAGCACCCGTGGCCGAGCCCCCCTCCTTGGCAGGAGCCCATCCCGCCACCGGTTGAGGTCCCCTCTGCCTGCTGAGGTGGGGGTGATCGGATTAGGGGTGATTAAACCATCAAGGCCCTGGGAACCAACAGGCAGTGACAGCCCCCAGTGGGATTAGGCAGGATTAGCTGCAGGGGCAGGATTAAGCGGGGGGGGGGGGCAAGTACCCCATGCCACAGCTTGGGCAGCTGGAGAGGGATGATAGGGATGGGGCACCTGCCAAGGGTGGGCCAGAGCCCCACAGACCCCCCGGGACTGTCACAGGGAATCGTCACAGGGTAGAGTGGCACCGTGTCCCCCAACACTGCCTCCCCCAGTGATGGCACCAGGACAGCCTCCCTTCCGCCCTGGTCCCCACAGCACCTCCAGCCCCGCAAGACACCCGGGCACAGGCCACTCGCAAGACTGATGGCACCCACTGGCACGTGCCTGTGGGGGCGTCTGGGCACAGGGCAGCAGCTGAGACCCCCGTCACATCCCAGCAGGAGGGACGGCCACGGACACCGGCCTCACCACGTCACAGGGCAGACAGACACAGCCTCAGTCCTGCCAATGCCACCGAAATCACCGGCAGAGGTCTGGTAAGGGAGTTGGGACCCCTGTGAGCAGCCACGGGACTTGTGCCAGCAGACGTAGCTGCAGGGCTGGGGCAGGGTGGGGGCGAGGTGCCGGTGACAGGAGGGGGATTTTCCATCGCACCAAACCGCCCCTTACGGCTCCTTTGCTGACACCCCCACCCCCCCGCACATCCTCCTCACTGGAGCGAAGTCACATGCTGAGCGGGCGCTGCCGTCGAGGAGATCACCGCAGTGATAAGGAAATGGCAGAGGATGAGGTGTGAGGGGACTGGAGCCGCCCCCGGACCCCCAGCATTCCCTGGCAGGTGCCGGAGATGATGGCTGGGAGGGAGCAGGCGGTGGTGCCCATGTCCTTGCCGTGCCAGAGCTTCCTTGGTTACGTCAATGCTGTGGCACATTTCGGCTGAAGCAGCCGAACGGGACTGAGGAAAGGAAAGGCAAGGCAAGGGGGAGTTGCTCCCCGTGCTGAGCTGGCTCCCGTGCAGGGCGGGTGGCAGCAGGAACAATGTCTGCCCGGGTCACCCTGACATCCCTCTGCCAGCCCAGGCTGCCTGCAACAACCATGGCCAGGCTCCACCCGCCCGCCAGCTCCCTCCATCCGAGGGCTCCAGCCACCCAGGCAGAGCCACGGGCCCCTGCAGCACCCACCCCGCACGGGGACAGGCTGTGTCCCGTGCCACCAAGCAGGGATGGCACCCTGGGTGAGGGCACAATGGCAGCCTGCACCGAGCACTGGGCCCGGCTTGGGGACGGCGGGAGGTGGGAGGTGGAAAGGGGCGTCTAGGGGGGATCTGCCGACCTGGAAGGAGGGTAGAGGTCCCGGGGAGCACAGTCCCCACCCTGGGCTGCTGCCAAGTGCCCCTGCTTTCGGTCACAAGAGTCACAAATGCTGTCGAGGGACTTCACAGCCCCACTGGGGAGAATGAGTCACCCCGGAAGGGGAGCGCAGTGCAGTGTCAGCCTGGCCCCTCACCCCGTGGGGCCCCTCATCCTTTGGGATCGAGGACGTGGACCCAGGAGTGTGGGCTGTGCAAGCTCCCCACCCTGCTACTGCCCGAAGCCAATTGGGAGCAGCAGTGGCCCTGGTGCTGGTGGCCACAGTGGGGAGGGTGGTGTGGCTGCAGGGCAGGGGCTGCGCAGCCCCTCTGTCTGCCCAGCAGGGAAGGTGGTGGCCGGGGTCTGGCTCGGCTGGTGACCCTGTAGCAAGCACATGCCCGGGGTCCCATTGCTGGAGGAAGTGGGGAGAGCAGCACTGCTCTTTGAAAGAAGAAAAGAACAAGTAGAGACAAAAGGAAATGGTTTGGAGATGAAAGAGTATAAACAGCCCCCCACCCCACAGCACTGAGAGTGAGCCCCATGGCACTGCTCAGTCCCCTTGACACAGGCCAGCTCACCCACAGAGGTGTGAGCTGTGCAGCCGTGGGACATCAGCCATCAGCACCGAGAAGGGGGCTGGAGTGCCGTGGCCCATGGCACTGCTCCTGGGGCCAGCGCCAGCCCGGCACGGCAGCTGCCACAGCGGCATCCCTGTTACGGTGGAGCAGGACTAGTGGTGCTGCCAGAGCCACCCCTGGCATCTCCGGCAGGGACAAGAAGCAAAGTCCTCACACCGCCCACCCAGACGCCGTGCTGGCATCCTGGCCCCCTCCTGCTGCCAAAACCTACCCCGCTGCCACATCCAGCTGCCTGGCAATGCCACTGCAGGGTGTGGGGGCCCTGCCCTGCCAAACCAAAGTGACCCAGATCTCGCCACTCGTCCCGTCCCGTCCCACCCCATCCCATCAGCAGCAAGGATGGACACCAACGTCCCACAGCCTGCTGGTGCTGAAGCAGCTGGCCCAGATCTCCCAGTGTCCAGCGGCACCACACTGGGTCCCCGCCACCCTGGCAACTTCCTCCGCCCCACCAGCAGTGATGGCAGGGTGGGTGTGTGGCTCACCTGCCCCGTGTCCCGGCGTGGCTCAGCGCTGCGTCGCGGCCCGGCTGGCGGCCGGCGAGTGGCAGGGAGGGGAAGGCAGGGTGCTGTGTGAACTTGGCCCCGCTCCCCGCTGCACTTGAGCTCAGGATCCCACCTCAAAAGGAGTCGACGCCCACACCCCGGGTCACGCACCTCCCAGCCCCGCTTCCCAGAACACACACGGCATTAACTCTTTGCGGCCGGTACTGCGCCGTGGGGTGCCAACCCGGAACCGGGCAGGGGGCATCCCCTGGCCCACTCCCACGGGAGGAAATTCCCAGCACTGCCAGGACAGGCACCCCGTACCCTAAGTATGCCTTCCCTGCCACTAACATCGTCCCCAAACCGTCTGCCCCTGCCCCCCCCCGTGGCATCACACAGGCCCTCACCTTCTCCTGTGCCCCAAGGCAGGGCGCTGGGTGCTCGCCACTGGCCATGGCCAGCCCAGCCGGGCTGCGAGGGCGCCTGTGCTCGGCGGGAGCAGGGCAGGGCTTGGTGCAGCATGCTGCAGCCTGCCCGGCCAGCCCCGGAGCCACCCCCTGGTCCTATGGATTCCTGTCCTGCTCTCCCCTCGGAGCAGGTTCCTGAGATCCCAAGGGGAACAGTGGGAAGCAGTGACGGCCCAGCTGGACTATGCTGCCTGATCCCCTCCACTCCCTGGGCAGGGGCACTCGTGGGCTCCCCGGCCAGGCTGCAGGTTCACGCAATCCCCCCATAATTACACCCTCTGTGTCCCCAGCTAAACAGCAATTAGCAGCCCGGAGAGCGCGCCCCACACCCCACCACCAGCACCAGCACCCGCCCAGGCAACCCACGCCAGACCGGTCAGGGGCACCTGCACTGCAGCACCCTGGCACGGCCCGGAGAGGCTGCGGCGCTGGGGCCCTCTGTGGCAGGCCAGGCAGAAAAGGGGAAGAGCCCCACACCAGCAGGACAGCAAAGGGCCTCGGGCCCAGCCCCAGCAATGCTGACTGAAGGAGCTGGGTTGTGCAAGAGCCCCTGGGCAGGCAGTGGAGATGGGCAGAGGGGCATCACCAGGGTGCCCTCCATGGTATCCCACCTCTCCCATCACCGTGGGCCGTGCGCTGGGCGGGAGCCAGCCAAGGTACCACGAGCTGCCCAGTGCCCGGAGCACAGGCAGCACACAGCCTGCACGGGGCCGTGGGCAGCACTGCCCAGCGCGCTGCCACAATGCTCCAGGCTGCCCCAGTGGGGGCACAAAAGAGGGCACAGCCCTGGACAGCATCCGTGAGAGGGAGGGAGGGAGGACAAGAGGGAAGGAGGAGGGCTGTGGCACCTGCTGCCAACCCTTCCCCTGCCCTTTGTTCCCCATAAAGGAGGGGAATGGCGCCAGTCCCCCCTGGCCCAGGTGTGCCAGGTGCTAAGGGCGGGAGATAAGGTGGGCGAGGCGGGCAGGGAGGGGCATGGCACGGCATGGGCACGCAGCCCTGAGTCAGGGTTCCTACTGGTGGCCAGGATGGGGTGAGTCACCGTGGCCCCCCCACCCTGGGGGTGTTGCAACCACCCAGGCGCTGGCCACAAACTGCTGCTCGCCCTGGCTGGGGGGCATCGGGCTGGGGGGGCAGGTGGGGAGGTGCTGGCCTTTGGGGAAGATGGGCTAAGCTCCATCAGTCCGTCCATCCTCCTCCAAGCTCCACCCTTGCCTTGGCCAGTGGCACCCTGACCAGTGTCACCAGTGAGGGGAGACGGCCTCATCCCAGCTCCTCTTCCAATGGCAGGATGGGCAACGCCAACTCCTGCATCACATCCTGACAGAGCAGCACCCTGACCTGCCAGGGCATGGTGTGCCATGCTTGCCCAGGACAGATGTGGCCAAGGGCATGTGGCCCCTGTGTGTCACCTCTGGCCACCCAATGTGCCAAGGAGGCTGAGGCACAGACAGAAACATGCAAGGGGGAAGGAAGGAAGGAAGGAAGGAAGGAAGGAAGGAAGGAAGGAAGGAAGGAAGGAAGGGAAGGAAGGAAGGAAGGAAGGAAGGAAGGAAGGAAGGAAGGAAGGAAGGAAGGAAGGAAGGAAGGAAGGAAGGAAGGAAGGAAGGAAGGAAGGAAGGAAGGAAGGAAGGAAGGAAGGAAGGAAGGAAGGAAGGAAGGAAGGGAAGGAAGGAAGGAAGGAAGGAAGGAAGGAAGGAAGGAAGGAAGGAAGGAAGGAAGGAAGGAAGGAAGGAAGGAAGGAAGGAAGGAAGGAAGGAAGGAAGGAAGGAAGGAAGGAAGGAAGGAAGGAAGGAAGGAAGGAAGGAAGGAAGGAAGGAAGGAAGGAAGGAAGGAAGGAAGGAAGGAAGGAAGGAAGGAAGGAAGGAAGGAAGGAAGGAAGGAAGGAAGGAAGGAAGGAAGGAAGGAAGGAAGGAAGGAAGGAAGGAAGGAAGGAAGGAAGGAAGGAAGGAAGGAAGGAAGGAAGGAAGGAAGGAAGGAAGGAAGGAAGGAAGGAAGGAAGGAAGGAAGGAAGGAAGACAAGGCTCTGCCAGCCACCAGCCTGGGACAGGCAGGCTCACCTACAAGTGGGCCTGCTTGCTGGCCCCAGGGTGAGCTGGCTCTGGAGTTGCTGGCCCTGTAGCACAGTCACGGGAACCCCTTGGAGGGCAGCCAGACCCCCTGGGTCCCACTGTGCTGCATGGCCCCAAGGGGCCCCCCCAGCTGGTGGCACCTCCTCCTCAATATGCAGGGTTGGTGTCCTCACAGCACCTCGGGCACTGAGCATCACCAGTGGCACAGGCTGGCCCCCAGTGCTCCATCCTGGCACCAGGCTGGTGCTGGTCCTGGTGGGGTCACCTGGCAAGGACAGTGCCAGCCCACAGCCCCCCCCTCCACACCCTCCAAAATAGCCCGGCTTCCGCCCCCACGGCAGCTGCCTGCTGCCAGCTCCCCGCTGCCCACGGCTGATCCCGGGGAGGGAAGGGGGGCAGGCGATTCTAATCCCCCCCCGGCCCCCCCGAGCCCACACAGCACTGACAGTGAGGCCGTGCCCGCCACGGCCACTCCAACCCACACAGGAGGAGACCCCGGCCAGCCCTGCAGCAAGGGGAGGGCAATGCCCCATGGCAGGCACAGGCAGCCTCTGTGGAGCCCCTCTGTGGGACATGGGCTGTCCCCAGGGCACACCAGCTGCCTTGTGCCACCCAAGCAGGGCACAAGGGTCTCTTCCCTTCTCTTCCCTGGCGCTGCAGTGGGGCTGACAATCCTCCCGTCCACCTTTGCTATGGCTCCAAGCCCCGTGCCCTGATGGTTGCCCAGGGGAGGGGAATCAAAGCAAAACTGCTGGGGTGTCACCGTACCCAACAAACGTCAGCCAGCACAGCCACATTCTCCACCCTGCTGCTGCTCGGTGTAGGCAGTGCCTGGCATCCACCTTGCCCGAGACCCAGTGCCTGGCAGCAGGACCCCCTTGCCCACTCCCCACTCCAGCTGCTGCCCACGGGGCCGGGGGACGTGACAGAGACAGCTGGGCAGAGTGGAGCACGCAGTGCAACCGGGAGAGGCCAGAGCTCGCCTGACCTACTTCTCCTTCCGCATCACCTGCTTTCATTTTCCCTCACCCGGGCTGGTCCCTCTGCCTGCCCAGGGCTCCATCAGGTCATGCCTCTAGCTCTGGGGATGCAAGTCACCCAGGCACCATGCTCCCACTGCACCCTCCTGCATGTCAACTGACCTCCCCAGCCCTGGGCACGCCGCATGCCCGGGTGCACTGAAGGTCACCGGCCACAGCCCCGGCACCACCACCTCCTCTGCCTGCATGGCTACCCAAGCGCCATCTTCCTGGCACAAAGCGAGTTTGACGGGTCTCAGCCCAGCCCCTCGCCAGGTCCTCTGACCGCCCTGGGGCTTGCTGGGGTGTGGACATGCAGCTCTCGGGGCATGTCAGGGACGCCAGCGCTGCCACGGGGAGCCAGGCGGGCGCCAATCCTCCAGACGGGGCGGCCGCTCCCACCGGCACCCTGCCTGCTCCCGCCGTGGAGTTACCATGGGAAGGCAGTGGTGGCGGCGCAGGGGGAGCGCAGGCTCCCGGGGGCTCCCGCCAGCAGCCCACACGCTGCCAGGAGAGATTTCTCCCTGGTTTCATCATCCGCTGCCTGCCCTGAAGGAGAAGTTCCTGCTTCACGCACGGGGCAGCAGCCAGCCCTGGAGGGCTGGGGTGCAGCGGGGGCTCCGCTGGTCCCGCAGCCCCGCCGTGCCCCTCCCGCCCCCGTGCGCTCAGGCCTGTGGCGTCCGTGCCACGTGTGCACTGAGGGTGCACGGCAGCAGCTGGCACAGCCGTGCTGCCACAGCCTCGGGCTCAGCGCCGCAGCGCTGGGGGCAGCCTGCGCCCAGGCAGGGGGTCCCGGAGGGTCCCCAGGACCCGACACGGATACGCCCCCTCACGCACACCTGTCACCTCCCTGTGCTCACCTCGGCACCCGTCCCCGGCATAGACACTCCCAGCCCTGCTGCTCCACACTCCCTGCTGCCCCAGAGTTTCCCCTTCTCCAGGCACCCGCTTTTAAGTTCCTGAGCTCAGTCCCTCCCTCCGCACCCAGCACCAGCATCACCACCGAAGCCTCGAGTCGCTGCAGCTGCCGCGTACCTCCGGCACTGCCGGGGATCCCAGCCTGCTCCCCGCTCCTACCAGCCCGGCTGTGGTGGGGGAAACCGAGGTACGGCGCGACTCACCCCACGACAAAACCGGCACCGTGTCCCCTCGCCAAGTGAACGCAGCCACGGATCGAGGGCGGCTGTGGCCCAAGACGTGGATCTGCTCCGGCGGGAGGGTAAATACCGCACCCCGCCCCGGGCAAACAGCGGCCGGGGGCAGCCAGCCAGGGGGACGAGGACAGGTACGGCAGGGCTGGGCGCACGGGGCAGAGTCCACCGGTGCTTGGCAGGTGCTGCTATGACACCGATCCCGGGGGACCACTGCACAGCCGAGCAGGGGCACCCACTGCTGCTGCCAGTGTGCCAGGGCCGGGGCTCACCAGCGTGGCACAGCATGCTGGGACACTGGGATACCCTCCAACTCTACCAATACCGGTGCAGAAGGGGCTCCCTGAGTTGCCTTCCTCCTGCAACGGTGCCGTCCCTACCCGGTGCACCAGGCATGCCGCCAGGCTGCTCACCAGGTTAGGAACTGGGGGGGTGGCAGCACCCAGTCACCCGTGGGAGACCTGCGGGGGACCCTGGCTGCATGGAGCAGCACCGCAACAGGACCACAGCGGAGCCTTGGCAGCCGCCCCGGCACGCAGCGGGGACCTGCCGATGTCACAGATTTCCCGCAGCTCCGTGCGCAGGGACCGGGAACAGCCCACGAGTGACACCCCCCGCCCCACGGGCGACGTGTCCACCGGCTCCGGCGGCGGGCGGGGACAGAGGGGGCCGCGCAGCGATCCACGCGCCAACCGTGCCCACCCGCTGCCGCGCAGCATCCCAAATCAACGCGACTCACCGCAACCGGGCGGCAAAAAGCGGCCGCCGCACCGGTCCCCGTCCCGATCCCGCTGCCGGTGGGTCGGTACCTCTGCGCAACCCCCGCTGGCCGGTGGGTCTGTCCGCTCCCACCCACTGCCGCTCACCTGCGCACCCCGCCCGAGCCACAGACCGGTCCCGGAGCCACGGCCCCGCCTCCGCCTTCACCTGCCGTCGCCGCGCCCCGCCCGCCCCCCGGCCACCGCCGCCGCCGCCGCCGCCGCCGCCGCCGCCGGGGCTCCAGGAAGCGCCCGCCCCCGCCTCCTCATTGGGCAGCGCGCCGGCGGTCGCGCGTCCCATTGGTGGGGTGCCCCGCCCATCAGCCCCGCCCCACCCCCCTCGGGAGGGCGGGGGTCTTGCGGGCCCCCGGGACCGGGCTGCGCGGGCGGGGGGCGGCTGGGTCAGAGGCGGTTAACGGGATCGGGCGGGGGTCGGCCGCCGGCCTGGGGCAGGGGAGCACGAGACGGCCCCGCTGCGGCCCCCCCCCCCCCACCGGCGCCGAGCGCGGTGCCAGGCGCCGAGCGCGCCCCGCCCGCTGCGGCCGCCGCCGAGTGCCGGGGCCGGCACGGCACTGCCCGCTCCGCCCCGCGGACACGGCGGGGCGGGGAACCGGGCATGGGGGGGGGGGGGGGGGGCGTTAAGAACCGAGAAGTGTGCACCGAGGGAGAGTTTCGAGTGCCGGGCACGGGAAACTGTGCGTAGGGTGAAGTACGGTGGGGGGTGGTGGAGAGCCGGGCTCGGGGAACCGGGCACCGGGGTACTAGAGTGCCGGGCACGGGGGGGGATGGAGAGCTGGACACGGAGAACGTGGCACCGCGGGGTGCCGGGAGCAGCCCCCCCTGTTCTCGGCGGCGCTGGAGCGGGGCGCGGCGGGCCCCAGCGGGGTGGCTCCTCCGCAGGTGCCTGGGCGCGGGCCCCGCGCAACCTGTTTGGCCGCTGCCGGCTCAGGGAGGCAGCGGCGGCCCCAGGGCTCACCTCGGCTCACCCCGGCCCCCCCGCGCCTGGCTCCGAGAGCGGCCACTGCCCGGCGCTAGCGGAAAGTGTGAGGAGCCACCGCCGCTCCGGGGCTGCCAAGGCAAACACGGCCCCGCGCAGACGTTATGTCAGTGGGCGGAGGTGGGGGGGGGGAGCCGCGCCGGGGCCGAGAACGGGACCCCTAGCCCTTCGCCAGGCCCCGGTACCGGGCACCTGCCGCCGCGCCTCGCTCAGCCACCCGCTTCGCTCCCGCCAGCTCCGTCCCTCTGACCGTGCACCTGCATCCCCCGTCGAGGATACCGGCCCGCCAGGCTCGGGGCTTCCGCGGGGCGGAGGTGGGGAACGCGCAGAGCTGCCTCACCCTCCGCGCGGCTGCCACCGGCTCCCGGCTCCATCGCTCCCCGCCCGTCCCCTCGGGCCACGGTTCGCCATAGCCGCTGCGCTCTGCCGCTGCCCGCGGCTGTGCTCCCGGTGTCTCTCTCTCCCCGCTTCCCCCGAGGCGACGCCGACGGTGCGGTCGCACTCACCTCTCTCGGCGGGGCCAAGAGCGGGGCCGGGCGGGGGCCGCGGGCTCAGCCGGGCCGGCGGCGTGGCAGGAAGGACCGGGCGGTCATCGCGGCCCGCGGCAGCTGCCTGCAGAGGGCACTGCTGGCTCCCGGAGCCGAGCCCCGTGGGCGGCACCGATGCGCGTAGGGACACGGCGGTCTCTTGGTGCCGGTGGCACCGTTTATTTAGGTTAAAAGCAGCAGGCACGACTCGGGCAATCCGGGATCCCCTCGGCTGCGCTTGCTCGGGGCTCCCCCATGCTGCCAGAACGGTTGAAGGATTCCACCCCCGCCCCCGGGCCTGGGAGCTTACCTGCCCCCCCCCCTCATTCCACCTGCCTCACACCTATCCAGATGCTCTAACCTGCCTCACACCTATCCAGATGTTCTAACCTGCCCCACACTCCAGCTGTGCTCACCTGCCCCACCCCCCCAGGCGTACCAGTTCACTCCCGTTCTCCTTGTCCGCAGTGACACCTAGGCCCACAGCTCCCTCCTCCTCCCCGCTCCCTTCTCTCTGCTCCCCCTGTCCCCACCGGCCCTGGCTGCCACTCCCCAGGCCTGGCCCTGACAACGGGGACTCCTGCCTCATGCTTTGCTTTTTTTTTTTTTACAAAAATAGATAAATTAATATAAACTTGAACATTAAAATAATAATAATAATAAAAAAAAAGATATTAAATAGTGCCCTGTGTCACTGAGAGCCCCACGGCTGGGGGAAGCAGGTGCTGGCAAGGTGGTGACCCACACAAGGGGGGCATTGCATCCAGTCAGCACTGAGGCAGAGAGTCCCCAGAGCCAGGATGATCCTGCTGCAACACAGCCCTGGAAGACACAGGCTGAGGAACAGTAGAAGGGCCCCCCAGCTTGTAAACCTGCTTTTGGGGAGCTCCCTGGCACTCCCCCCCCCCCCACCAGCCCCAGCCTCAGCGTGGCTGGTTCAGCAGGACCTCGAGCCAGCATGGGCAGGAGGTGATGAACTGCCGGGAGTAGCAGGGTCCCCAGCCCTTGGCAAAGCTGATGCGGATACTGTGGGGGTCACAGGGTCCCTCCCCAGGTAGCTGCCACCCCCCTCTGTCCCCTGCCCACTCATAATCGAACACCTTTGCCGAGTAGCCAGGCAGCAGCTTGAGCACAGTGAGCCCGCAGGCACCCGGGGGGCTCAGGGTGGGCGAGCTGACGAAGATGGGGTGCTCGCTGCGGTTGTAGGCCCAGACGCCACCTGGCTCCTGGCTCAGCAGCAGCCCCCGGCCAATCTTGCCGCGCGCCCGCCGGACGGCGCAGCTGCGGTAGGCAGCGGGCAGCTGGGCCAGGCAGAAGCCACTGCCCCACGGCAGCTCGCAGAAGACGTTCACCGACGCCTCGTGCACGGCGTAGAGGCGGCCCACGCGCGTCCGGTACTCCCAGTAAGCCAGTTTGCACCAACAGCCGTCCTTGATGGTGCTCCATGAGAGACTGGTGTCTGGCAGGGGGGGAGAGCAGAGCTGTCACCACCAGGACATGACTGAGCCAAGCAGCTGGACGGGCCAAGGGGAGTGGGCGCAGAGGGCGTATGAGGACAGATCGATGGACGTGGCGCACCAGGGATGCCTCAGCACAGAGTCCTGCGCTGGGTGTGAGCCTCTGGAGCTGTTCCCAGTCCCCGAGTACCGTGGTGAAGGGGTGGGGGAGGGCCGTGAGGGGGGTTGGTCCCTGAGTGCAGGGGAAGGTGGGGCAGTGGCAGCTGGTGGCCTTGGTGGCCAGCAGCCAGGCGGGAGCTGGGGCTGTGTGCGTCAAGGCACATTGTGTGTGTCCCCATAGGCAGCGCTTCCTCCAGCAGGGAGCCTGGCGCTGCCAAAAATAACAGGAGCTTCAGTGGCGGGGGGGGGGGGGGGGGGGGGCGTCTGGGCCCAGACTGCTCCCCCAGCAGGAACCCTCATCCCCTGTCGGAGTCTTTTCCTCCTGCTGGGAGTGACTGCTGGCTCCATTCCCTGATTTTCATGTTCTGTCCCCTCCAATCTCTCTGCTTCTGACTCAGGGGTTCAGCCCTGACCATTGCCCTCCTGCCTGTTGGGTGTGGCAGAGGGTTGTGGAGTGTGGTGGGCCCGTCTTACCGCACCAGTCCCCACCGTTGTAGCTGAACTCCATGAGCTGGGGCTCATCTGGCCAGGAGGGACCACAGGATGCCTTCAAGTAGGGGGGTGGCGGCGTTTCTGCAGGGGAGAGAGAAGGAAATAAGAGGCTGGGAGTGCATCCTGCCCCACCGAAGCCCACTGGAGCCACTGAGCCAGCCCCAGAGAGCAGGGCTCAGAGGCTGGGTGGGCGAGGCAGCCTCCAGCGCTGCTGCCAGCACTCACCAGGTACAGCCAGGCGGCTGAAATGATGGGGGTTGCAGCACAGCACAGCCAAGTCCCCGCAGGCCCCCTGGCCCCCAGGGCAGTAGCAGAGGTGCTTGAGCTCATGGGACTGGTGGAGGTCAGGCCAGCGGAAGAGGCGACAGAGCAGGACTTGAGGGGGGAGTCCCTGCTTGAGCCCTCGTGGGTCCCCCCGTGGTGCCAAAACGCAGCCAGACTCCCAGGCGCCCCGGCTCTCCACCACCTGCACCAGCAGCTCCAGCTCCTCATCCTTCAGCTTCTTGAAGAGGGCATGCACTGCCGGTTTGAGGGCACCGGGGCCATCCTCGGCGCTGGCTGCTGCGCAGCGCTGCCGCCACAGCCTCCGCACCAGCCCAGCACGGCGCGAACGGAACATGGGGTGGCCGTGGGGACCACCTGCGGGATGGAGACAGGCATCACCCCCCGTGCCCTCAGAGGGCTGCGGCTCCAGGGGGTCCCAGTGGGGACCCTGTGCATCTTGCCGTGTCCACCCAGATCCCTGGCAAGGCTGCTTTGCCTGGATTTGCTGCTGTCATCCCCACCGTGAGGGCACGGTGCCGCTTCAGGGCGTAGTGGCCACAAGGCGACATCAGACACGAGCCCAAAAAAAAACAACCCTCACCGCTGGGGAACCTGCCTGTGCTCAGACAGCGAGGGCAGGGGTCCGTATGCTCCTGCCCACAGCACCCACCCACTCCCCTCTCACCCCCCATGGTGGGGCTGGGAAAGGGGTCCCTGCAGAAGAGGGTCTCACTCACGGTGGGTGGCGGAGGTGGGTGAGAGGCTCCAGGGCACTGCATGGGGCTGTGCTCTCGGGGCGGCCGGCACTGCTCTGCCCGTCACGCGTCACCGCCTGGACTTTTTCCTGTGCTGGGACGCTCTCCCCTCCCCCGGACCTTCCCGTTTGGGGAATTCATTGATTTCCCTCATCCCAGCCAGCCCTGGGGCTGAGCCACCGCCAGGGCCACCACGCTACCACACCAGGACATGGCAGGCACAGGATGCATGGGCTCCAGGGGCCAGGGATGCCCACTTGGTAGCAGCATGCTACCAGGGCAGCCGGGCACAGCCAGGAGCCCAAAAAGCCCCACAGACACCAGTGCACAACCACAGGGCAGGGTCCAGCCGAGCTGCTGATCTGAGCAGGGGGAAGCCACGAGGCACAGTGGCAGGGCACCGCCTTGGCAGACCCCATCCCTACTCGTGTCCTCACAGGGACCATTGCAAGAACCACCTAAGCCCCTCGTGGCATCTTGGGCAAGGGTTCCTGTTGCCCCTCAGTTCTTGACCTGGCCAGGGCCCCCCCGCGGGCAGTGGGTGAGGGTGGGAGCCTGCTCCACAACAAAGGAGCTAATGTAAACGGGACCCTTATCCCGCGCCGGGCCAGGCTTCCTGCTCCTGACTTCCCGCCGAGATAAGGGAGGCCACACTGGCGCCAGTGCTGCTGCCGAGGACAGGGCACGCAGAGCTTCCCCTCTGGTGGGGCCAGGCACCAGCACAGGCAGCAATGGGGGAGGGTGGGCTCACAGACCCACAGCCACCCCCCACAGCCACGCTCTGGTGCCACCAGCCATGACCTGTGCTGCAGCTCCCAGCCAGGCTGGGCCCTTTGGGAGATATTTTGCTCTAGCTGCTTCCCACAGACTGAAACAGGAAACGGCCAGGAGTGGGGGAGCAGGCAGGAGATGCAGGCAGAAACCCAGATCCCCACTCTTGCCCCTTGGCCCCAAGGGACGTGGGACCCTCAGTCCTGGAGAGGAGCAAGGGGTGCGCTGGAGTGCCTTAGTGCTAGCCAGGGCTAGGATCAGAAGGTTTGGGGACACACAAAAACACACACACATTCCCAGAGCTCTGCCCAAACAGATGTGGCCAGTCAGGCACTGCTCAGGTTTATTGGGGTCTCTGATCGGGGGGAGCACAAGCTGGAGCAGAGTGTCTCAGCGCCAGAGATCCATCAGCTCCATCAGCACAGAGCAACAAGCATAGTCCTGGGGAGAGAGGCACAGGGGGTAACAACCCACTGACCACTACCAAGGCCACATCTTGTCAACCCCCAGAATTGCCACAGACAGGCTGCCTCCCCTCAAACACCACGGCCAGGCCCTTTTCACTCCAGGAGCACCATGGCTGGCTTCCATCACCCCCAAACACCACAGCCAGGCCCCTGTCACGTTCCAAGCACCATGTCAAGTCAAGCTGCAGGCAGATCACTCACCCACAGCACCGGGGCAGGCTGACGGGGTCCTGTGACACTGGGGGGGCCCTCCCCTAGTCCAGCAGCTCACGGATGCACCAGCTGCAGAGAAGGAGGTAGATGCATTTCCACAGAAGCCGCAGCAACCAGGAGCCCAGGCGCAGCCCAAGGGAGGTGGCAGTGGCTGCTGGCAGTGCCAGTAGCCGTGCCACTTGCTGGGGAGCACCCTGCAGAGAGGCTGCCCTGCTCCAGAAGAGGTGCATGGCCCATGAGGGATCCAGCAGGATCTGACACAGTGGGAGAGGCAGCAGTGCTGACATGCGGGGCCCTGGCAAGCACTGGAACCTGCCATGTTCTCCGCATTTCCAGAACTCCTACAGCAGTGGGTGCAGGGAGGGGGTACAACCTGGGGACCCTTTTGTTCCTCCCACTCCTGCCCCATGGAGCCCTCGGGGCTCAACAAGACCACGTGCCAGTGCAGTGCAGACTGCAGCAGGTTTGTTTAGTGCTGACAGGCAGCAACTTTATTCAGTGTCACTCCCAGCAGCATTCCAGTGGAGGCTCCCAGAGCGTGGCCTTCACTGGCGGGAGGTGCGCTCTTCTTCCTCGTTTTCCAGCTCATAGGCAGGCCTGTAGCTCTCCCGGCCCTGAGCATCGGTACAGCACAGGGCTGGGTTCTTCTGTGTGTTGGTCATGCTCCCCAGGGACGTGTAGCTGTGGAAGGAAGAAGCAGCTGCAGGACTGCACCCAGGGCTGTTGGCTGTGCATGTGAGAAGGGCAGCCCTGGGCACTCACCCCTTGTCATAGAGGATACAGTAGGGGACAAAGAGCTTGCGCAGGAACTCCCAGATGTCCCGGTAGCTCCAGTCCTGCAGGCAGAGTTGGGCAGGGATTGAGGCAGAGGCAAAAGGCTGCTCCCTTGCCTCCCAGGGAAGCAAGCCAGACCTTCCTGGAGAGCACCTGGGAGAGCTAGATGGTCAGCAGAGCACCACTGCCCCTCCCAGCAACTCCCCAAACACAGGGCAACCCCCCCGGCAGGCAAGAAGGAGCCCTGCCCAAGAGCACCCAGCAGCCTCACCGCAGCAAGGGGCACCCACGGCAGCACAGAGGGGCAGCAAATACTCTGGGAGGGTGAGAATTGTGAGAGAAGCTGTCCAGGATGAGGGTGGATCACTGCTGCTTCCCAGCCCCGTCAGGTCCCCCTGCCAGGCCCTGTGGCAACAGCTCCAGCCCCAAATCAGGTGGAGGCCACGTACCAGCAAGGGGTTCACCCGCATGTAAGGGGGCCAGCCGGGGTCTGTCACGCACATGGGGGTCAGGGTGCGTGAGTAAGGGTCCGTGCGCCGCGTTCCCATCAGGACAGCCTCCAGCTGGGGCTGCTGCTCCTTCAGCTGGGCCAGCGCCTCCCGCATGGAGCCCTCCACAGTGCAGAGCTGCACCCCGTACCTGTGCGGGCACGGCGGGCAGCTGTCGGCGGGCTGCGAGCAACGCTGCACGGCCTGTGTGCACAGCCTGTGTGCAGCGAGCCCGCCCCACCCTGCCTCCTACCTCTGCACCGTTGCCTGAATGAACTGCTCCATTTCAGGGAACGGGGACACAGTGCGAATGTAGAGCACCTGCAGCCTCTCCTGCCTCGCTGGGAACCGCCTGCAGAGAGAGCCAGTGCAGCTGTACTCCAGCCCATGGCAACTGGAGGCAAGGCAGCGTCCAGATGCGACCAGCTAGACCCCAGGAATCCGCTCACTCCCCCAACGTGGAGCAAGCAAGAGCCCCAGAGCCCTGGCCAGGGTCTGCAGGACCCCTCAGCCTTGCCCCAGCCTGGAGCCCCATGCGTGGGTACCTCTGCACAGCAGCGTGGACGAGGTGCAGCAGGGCTGTGCAGTCCTTGCCCCCGTTGAAGCCCACGCAGAGCTGGGCCAGGCTGTACTGGTCCAAAGCCTCCTCGATTGTTCGCAGGGCTAATGCCACCTTCTGCCCCAGGGCCGAGCCTGCCACGACAGGACAGTTGGTGCCTGGCCAGCTCATGTTCCCTTAGCATGGCCCCAGGGCCTAGGGCACTTCACCCTCTGGATACGTCTCATATGCAGACACACTGCAGAGCCATTGCTGGTACCACAGCCAAGAGCTCGTTCAACCCAGAGATCTGGGCCACAATGCCACAGGGACCACGAGGGCACTGGGGAACTGTGGCACTGCAGCTGCTGCTGCACACTGTGCTCTCAGACCCTGCCACCACCAGCCCTAACTGAGGTTACAGGTCCCATTCCCACCCGTGTGGGGATGAAGCCCGCTGCAGCTGCAGCACGCCTCAAGCCTCCCAGCACACCACAACAGGCAAGCTCTGCTCCCAAGGCTGGCATTCCCACTGCCCCAGCCCTGCTAGGCTGCACAGGAGGAGCATGGAAGCAGGGAGCTGTGCTGCAGCACCTCTTTTCCCAGTACCTGACTCAGCCAGGCCATAAACCACCACAGCTGCCGGAGAGACACAGTCTGTCACCAACGGCACCGCAACACCCGCGGGCAGCTCCCTCATCAAGAAGCAATACGCTTCCTCCAGGTCCTGCTCCGACTCCGAGTCCAGGGTCAGCTTCACACGGTAGTAGTTGCTGGTCCAGTCCGGGTATGAGCCCAAGCTGACGCGGCCTCGGAAGGTGGCATCAGCCCTGTCCAGCACCGGCGTGATGACCATCTCATCGGACGCCACGTAGACGGTGCGGGAGTGGAAGTGGGTCTGTTTGCTGCGGAAGAGGTGAGCAAGGCCATCCAGGGCACGCTCCATCAGTGCCGGGATGCCGGGGAAGATGTAGACATTGCGCACACTGACCAGCGGGTACTTGAAGGTGCTGCCAGTGTGCCCGTCTGTGCCATAGTTGAGGCGGGAGGACTCGGGGACGCGAGCCAGCTTCATCTCAGGGCACCGCGCCTCCGTCTTGCCAAAGAACTTGTGCACCAGGGCCACCAGCTCGGGATGGGGGACGACCCTCTCCCCAAAGGCCTTAGCCACGGCCTCGAAGGTCACATCGTCGTGCGTGGGGCCGATGCCCCCGGACGTCAGCACGTAGGTGAAGCGAGCAGCAAAGGCGGCCACCTCGCTGGCGATGACCTCCACGTCATCGGGGACCACGGAGATCCGGGCGACACTCACGCCAAGAGCACGCAGTCGCCGGCACATGAAGAAGGAGTTTGTATCCTGCGTGTAGCCCTGAGGGGGAACGGAGGCGCCCATGACAGGGCGCCCCGACCCCAGGCGCAGGCCCCAGCCCTCCCCATCCCCGCCACCCCGGCCGCACCTTGAGAATCTCGTCGCCGATGACAATGATGCCGGCGGTGTTGGCGGATCCCTGGGCCACCGCTGCCGGGCTCGAAGCAGCCATGGGGCGACAGGCGGCAGCGCGCAGAGGCCCGCGCACTCGCCCCGCGGCCCGCAGCACCCCCCACATGGAGCCGCCCGGGCACCCCGCCTCACACCGCGACACCGCCCCGCGCGCTCACAGGCCGGCCCGCACGTCAGTCACGCGGCTCCGCCAGCTCCCATTGGCCGGGAGGCGGGACCTGCGGGGACGGAACCATCGCAGTGGCGGGGAGAGGGGGGGGGGTGTCGGTGCAGCTCCGCCTCCATGGCCGTGCCCGCCGGGCCGGGGCGTGTGCGGGGCCCTCTCCGGTGGGCGCGGGGAGGATCTCCCACCCTCAAGACCCCGGGGCACCGGGTCCCTTTCGCCCTCCACCCACCGGCACTGCAGACAGACAGCTCCCAAACATCACTTTATTGAAACTTTGGAGGCATCGCAACGGGAAGGGCCTCTGGAACCCGGGCCGAGCCGCCGAAACGACGCGCAGGCAGCGTCGAGGGTCACGGGGTGAAGCCCCCGAGAAACGCCGAGGAGGAGGAGGAGTAAGGTGTTGTCTCAACGTGGAAGGACTGGGAGCTTCGGCAGACCAGGGGCCACTCACTTCTCCGGCTTCTTCGGCAGCGGCCGTCGGAAGAGCAGGATGTGGGGCTCTGCGGGGCAAGAGAGGGGGTCAGGCCGGGCCCCCTGGGCGCCACCCGCTCCCCCGCGGCGCTCACCTGGCTCGTGGATCATGTAGTGGACCCAGCCCTGGCTCTGCTGCACCCCCAGGTTCCGCCACTCCGACTCCGACAGAAGGTGGGTCTTGGGCACCAGCTTGGCGATGTCCTTGGGCAGCATCACGTGCCTGTGGCGCCGCAGCTCTCAGTCAACACCGGGGCACCCCCGACAGCCCCTCACGCCCCAGGACGGAGATTCCCTACCGGAGAGCTGCGCCGTGGCCCGACGCAGAACCCTCACCGGGACCCCCCCCTCCACCGACCGTGTTGCCAGGATAATTCCCCCCTCGCTTCCCTGGGGAGCCACGACTCGCCCACCGCTCCCCTCCCACTCGCGAGCCGTTAAAAGCCTCTCCCACCCCGCCGCCCTCCGCTACCGAGCCACCACCCTCCCTCACCCCGCCTTAACCGAGCCCCCGTGCATCCTCATCGAGCAGACGTTCGCCGCGACCCCTTCCCGCTCCGTACCGGTACTCAAACTCCTCATCGTCGTACTTGTCCGAGTAGTAGATCTGTTTGTGCGCCATGACGGGCCCGCCGTGCACCTCCCTGCGGCGGCCGTTGACGCCCCCGCTCCACCCCCCCGCCCTTTTTCCCCCCCCGCCCCCCGCGCGCGCGGCGCTTTCAAACGCCGCCGCCTCGCGCTCCCATTGGCCGGCGCCGCTCCCGCGGGGAGGGGCGGGGCGGCCGCCCATTGGCCGGCGCGCGCGCGACGGGGCGGGCCGGCGGCGCGGCCGGCGATTGGCTGGCGCGTGTGTGTGTGTGTGTGTGGGAAGGGGTGTGTCACGTGACGCGGGGGCCCGCGGCGGAGGGGCGCGGGCCGGAAGTGAGTGGCGGGGAGCGGCGCGAGGCCCGCGCGTGACCGATGGTGCCCGGTGAGCGCGCGCCGGCCGGGGCGGTGAGGGCGCGCGCGGACGGAGGAGGAGGAGGAGGAGGAGGAAGAAGAAGCGGGGGGGGGGGGACGGGGACGGGACACACCCTCGCAGGCCCCGGGACCCAAGGCCAGGCCCCGCGGTGCCCCCCGCGGCCGCAGCGTCGCCGGACTGAGGCCAACAACATCGCTCGCCGCCGCCGCCGCCTTCCGCGGAACGAGTGGGTTTTTTGTTTTGTTTTTTTTTTTTTTTTTTTTTGGCTTTTTTTTTTTTTGTTTTTTGTTTTTCTGCCGCAGCCGCCCCCGAGACGCCGCCGCTCCCCCGTGCTGTGAGGGCCGGGCCGCCGTTTGCCCGGCGTGAGGGAGGCTGGCCGGGCCGTGGGGCAGGCCCGGACCCGGCGGGGGTTGGACGAGCCGGTGCCGTGCTGTGCGGAGGTGACCGGGGTGATGCGTGTGCCTGGGGCTCCGGTTTGCGATGCCCCCACCCCGTGCTGCTGCGAGACACGGGAAGGACACCGGCTGTGGAGGTGCTGCAGGGTGCAGGGAGAGCCCCGAGCCCCAAGAGTGGCATGACCTCCAGCAGGGACGGGGCAGCGGCTGGGCTTGGAGGCTTCCCCGGCCTCGGCGGTGCCGGGGGCTGCCCTCCTGCCTTCTGTGCTTCCGAGTAAGGCAGCAGTGAGTACCTGGAGCCCACCCAGCTGTTGTGGACAGGGGTAGCTGCTGCCCCTTGGAGATCCGTGTCTGCTCTCCAGCAGTGTGTTGTGTCCGTCTGTTCTTGCTTCTCCCCTTGAATGTCTTAAATGGGGTCACCCACACAGCCGTGGACACGGCTTCCGAGGGAACGTGACCTGGGCCCTGCTTGCCACGTTGCAGAAGTCTGTGGGCAAAGGGCACTGCCTTTTGGTGCTTGCCAGGGCTGCCCTGGTGTCAGCCTGTAACAGAGGGGCTGAAGATGCCAAGATTTCCTCTCAGCCAAGGAGGGCTTGAGGATCCCCCTGCTTTGGTGGGGGAATGCCTCGGCTGGGCACCCTCTGGAGCTGTGCACAGCAGCGTTCCACCCTCGGGAGGGACACAAATGGGCTGTGCTAAGGCTGAGCACCAACCTCTGGGCCATGATACTCCTTCCCTGCCACCAGCCTCCGTGCCTGGTGTCCAAAGGATGTGGTCGCCACCTCTGCTTGGCACTGGCATGGTGCTGCAGGGGGTCAATCTCCGCTGCCATGGCCAAGCCTGGCGCTCCTTATCGTGCTGCCTTCCAGGCTACAGGCTGCAGATAAAGGTACAATTGCTGCCGAGCAGTAAAATCACATCTGCTGCCCTGCACTGCTCCACTGGCCCGGCCTTGGCTGCCTCAGCTGGGCAGTGGCAGTGAGAAGAGTGCTTTGCTTGCCTTGTTTTCCCCTCACAGAGCTTCCTGCCTCTGCCAGCTCACCCCTTGTAGAGTCTTTCCACGACTCCTGTCTTCACCGGCTCCCCTGGGAGGAAGGGACACGGCCCTGGGGGCTCTGTGTATAATTTTGCATCAGGGTGCCAGCTGGAGGGGTGGAGGAGGGGGCAGCTCTGCCCCTCTGGTTGCTTTTGCTCTCCCTCCTTGCGTGTGGTTTTCCAGTACTGGTTTTTGGGCTGGGCAGGGATCGGCTCCAGCACTTTTCCTGGGTCACAGAGTGACTCCAGGCCCCCGATACCATCTGCCAGTGTGGGCAGAGCCCAAGCAGGGCTCAGCCTCCTCTTCCTGTCCCGGCGCATCCCATCTCCATCTTATTTCCAACGGGAAGAAGGCAGCTTCCAGGCTTCTCTCACTCTTTGTGCCAGCAGCACATTGCACGGCAGCCACAGCCCCATCCACCTGTGGACAGCATGGAGGAGCAGGGTCTGCCTCTTGGCACCGTGGCCCCCACCCACCTCGGCGGGCTGGGACAGGGCTGGCTAACTCCCTGTTTGTCCCCGAACCGCAGGTCGGAGTGCCAGACGAGAGGGGCTGTGTGTCTCTGCTCCCTGCCCGGGGCCTGCCCTGCCCTCCGCCGGCGATGGAGTACGTGGTAAGGACTTCGGTGGAGGGCTAAGTGGCTTCGGTGGTGGATCCTGCCTGCCTCCTCTGCCTTCTGGGAGGTCTCCAGCCTCTTCCCCACATCTCCACTGGTATCTCCTCACCGCCTCTCCAGAACGAAGGAGAGGTTGCGTGCAGGGATGCGTAAATGTTGTTCGACGCTGCTGTGACGTGTGGGGGAAAAAATCAGCTGTTGGCTGGATTTGAGTGTTCTCCTTTGCTTCACCCCTGCCTCAGAGGTTCAGCGTTGACTGCAGTTGGGCACGGGGGGTCTCCTGCCCAGGGCGAGGTCTGTATGCGTGGCCATCTGCACCTTGCTGCGATTTCATGCCAAACCACTGGTTTGTTCCAGGCCTCTGACTCAGCTCCCAGGTTTTTTTTCCAGGGAGGATGTTGGTAGTGGAGACCTGAGCATCCCCACTCTGCTTCTCCTCCTTGCCCCAGCTGACATGTGCCTGAAAGTAGTCCACATCCCTCTGTTTCTCACGATCCATTGTCTGTGGTGGCAGGGCACATGGAGCAGCTGGGTCCAGGACATGTCCCCAGAGCTCCTTGGGGGCAGTTGTTCCAGCTGCTCTGCTCATCCTCTGCTGCAGGGGCAGCAGCTCCTGGCATCTGCCTGGCAAGGGGGAAGGGCTGCAGCCTGTGGGATGGGGCTTGGGTTCAGGCAGGGCTGGTGTTCTGTGCCTCTGCACATTTCCAGGTTTGCCTTTTGCACTCAGAGCCCACTGGGAGGGAGCTCTGATGCCCTGGGGTGGACTCTGGGGTGGAGGGGGCTGCGATGGTAGCACCTCTGATCTCGAAGGGCTGGGAGCTGCAATGCACCTTGTAACAGGCTGTTGAGTGATGTGGGCAGACTGGCCTCGAAGGTTCTGAGAAAATCAGGAATTACTCTAGCTTATAAAAGCAGAGATGTGTCTGAGCAGGAGCTTCAGCTGGGAGGCTTATCAGCCCTTTGCTGCCTGTAGTAGGTGATGGCTGCTCCAAGCCCTGGGGCCAAGGACACACTCCTGCCCCATTGCAATTCCATCCTGCTCTTATCCTGGGGGAGCATCGGGGCTCACAGAGCTGCCATGCCAGGCAAACTCAGGCCCACATCAGCCAGTGGCCAGTCCGTCACGGGCAAACCCCACTGCTCCACGGCCACTTGATGCTGCCCAGCCAGGCTCCCCTGGCAACAGGGCTGCACTGGCCCCTCACCGGGCCAGCAACTTCCTGGCTCCGGGCTTCCTGCTTTTCTTTAGAGGAGTGGTGCTGCGGCCACAGGAAGGTCACAGCACTGAACAGCCGGGGGCCCCTGGAGGGGACAGGCACTTTGTGGAACAGCCAGCACAGGCTCTCTGCCTGTGGGACCACCGTGGCTGAGCTGGAGGGGCTGGCTTTCACAGAGCTGGTGTGCATGGCCAAGGAGATGCCTCAGCGACTGGCCCACTCACATGTGCTGTGGCAATTTCCAGCTCTGTTCTGGCTTTCCTTTCCCTGTCCCCATGGCAGTGTGCCAGGCTTTGTGAAGTGGGGCAGGCAGCTGCCACGGTGCCAAGCAGTGCTCCAAGCAGGGAGAGCCTTTTCCTTGGCCTGGGTTTACCCAGTTTTGGTTTGGTGGACAGAGCACCTGGTGGTTGGTAAGGGTCTGGCTTGCGATGCGTCAGGGGTTGGGTTCTGCCTGAACTCCTTGCCTCATCCTAGAGGTGGTAAAGGGGGGAGAGCTCTTGTCCCTCAGTGGGGCCGTGGTGGAGTGGGGAGAGCTCTTGTCCCTCAGTGGGGCCAAGGCTGTGGAGGGTAGCACAGTCGGGCTGGCCCAAGTTCCTGCTGCATGCAAGTGCGTCGAGGAAAAGGGGCCAGGGGAGACCTGCCCCTGAGCCCCCTGATCCACAGGTGGGAGTTTCACACAGCTCCCCGAGGCTGGAGGGGCCAACTTTGCCCCCGGCACGTTCTTGCCGCCCCGCTCCCGCTAGCTCCGCCTGTGACCTTGATTTTTCTGCTCCAGATAAGCGCTGCGTCCCCACCCCTCGCCGGGAGCCCCTCCTGCGCTGCGCCCCGGCCCCAGCGCAGCCCGCGCCGCGGGCAGAGCCTGCCCCGCCGCCTGTGAGTCAGCACAGCTCTTCCGATCAGCCGCAGCCCCTTCATCTCTTCTCCCGGGAGGAGCAGCTGGGATGCGGGAAGCAGCAGCGATTAGCTGCAGCCTCTCCCACAGGCTCCCCACCACGACCGGGCGTTTGTGCTGAGCCCTGCCTTGCCCAGCGCGCAGCCTACCTGTATCCTGCTCCTGGCCGTCCTCCTCTTTCTCCCAACCAGCCCTGCAGGCAAGATCTGTGCTCTCAAAGGACTGCGTGTCCCTGTGTTCCAGGAAGCTGCGAGCACCGCTGTCCTCTCAGCATCGCTGCTCCCTCCCGGCAGAGCCCGGCAAGCCAACAGCAGCTGCTCCCCGCCGGCACGTGGGTTGCGTGGCTCTGGCTGCCACAGAAGGACCTTGTTCCCTCCTGGACAGTGCTCGGAGCAGGGCTGGGATGGGCTTGGATGCGCTCTGAGTCTGCCTCATCTCCGGGCTTTAAATATTCATGCTTTTGATTTTCTCTTAGCGGCCAGTGGCACAGGGGCTGGAGTGAGCTGTGGGGCGGAGGGTGGCCGTGCTGAACCCAGCAGCAGGGCAGAGGGAGCTGGATCCGGTCCTGGATGAAGACAATGGGTTTTGTTGCTGGCCCGCTGTTGAAGTGGCAAGGGGCTTGAGGACCTCCAGGCTGGGCCAGAGCATTCTGAGCTCCCCTCCCCGAGCCAGCGGCTCCCCAGGGTGTCGCTGCGGCCCCGTTTCCTCCCTGCCGTGGCGCGTTGCTCTCGGTCTAAACGGATCTGCACATCCTTGCTGACGCCGATCACGATTGATCGGCCGTGCCTGCACGGTGCCCGGCAGCCCCCTGGACCTGCTGCCGCCGTGCCAGGCCCAGCTCTCCCTGCCAGCCATGCCGGGCTGCCGTGGACCTAGCGCAGAGTTCAGCCGAGGCTTCTGCTTGGGGGCAGCTTCCCGGCGGCTGCAGGCACTCGGATTCTCTGTGGGGCCCCTGTGAGGCCTGGCTGGCTGCATCCACCCTACTGCCACTCTGGACAGGGCGGCTGTGGCCCTTCTCACCCCGTCTCCAGCATGGATCTCCTGCAAAAGAGCAAATACAGCCACCTGCGGAACGAGTCCGTCTCCTCTCCGGAGGAGGCTGTGGCGGGCCTGGGAGTCCTGCCCTCCCCAGTGGAGTCCCTTGCAAGCATGCAGTCTCTGCCTGGTTCCCTGTCCTCCTCCCTCAGCCACGCTGCACCTCTCGGGGAGCTCTCGCCTGAGTTGGAGGAGAGCCCTACCACCCTCTGCTCCTTCTTCCCCAAAATGGCCAACCTGAAGCTCTCCAATCCCGCCAACTTGCTCAGCTTGCGGGGCTCTTCGGCCGGCAGCAGCCCAGGGGAGCCTGGTCCCCCTGGGATGCCAGCAGTGGTGCCAGGGGGTGCTGCCAGCCCCGGCTCAGTGAGACCTGTCACTGTCTGTTCCCAGGATATGAACAAGCTGAGCTGTGGGAAGAAGACGCGGGTGGAAGGTGGCCAGCTGGGGGGTGATGAGTGGACCCGCCACGGCAGCTTTGTCAATAAGCCCACCCGTGGCTGGCTGCATCCCGATGACAAGGTCATGGGCTCTGGGGTCTCCTACCATGTCCGGGTGAGTGCTGGGGACTGGGGGGGGCGTGGGAAGGGTCACTGTGGGGATTTGGGGACCTCCTGGTGGGAGGATGCACCATGCTCTTTGGGGAGGGGTGGGGGACAGGGCAGGGCGATGGGCAGTGGGATTCCCAGGGGAGTTACTGCTGCAGAGCTGGGGTGCTTGAGGCCCCAGCCCTCTCCCTGGCTGCATGGGGGACAGACTCCGTGGCTGGCCAAGCTCACCTTTCTCTCTTGCACAGTACATGGGCTGTGTGGAAGTGCTCCAGTCCATGAGGGCTCTGGATTTCAGCACCAGGACACAGGTGACCAGGTGAGCTCTGCCTCTCCCCAGGGGCTGCTCCTTTTGGGGAGGGGTGAGGAAGTTGTCTGAGCTCTAGGCAAGGCCCTGGTAGCACGTGGGGCTTTCAGTGGGGGCCAGGGGCGGCTGCAGGCCATCAAATACTAATTCCAGTGCACTTCACCCACCCAAAGAGCCCCAGCTGGCACTGCCTGAGAGCTTCCACTTTGTCGCCCTGTCTCTCCTGTGCTGATCCCTGTGTCCCCACTGTCCTGACTATGCCGTGGTTGGGAGGGTCTTGGGGCAAGGCAGGCACTGTGGGGACTGACATTTCACTGCGCTCCCTGCAGGGAGGCCATTGGGCTGGTATGTGAGGCTGTGCCTGGTGCCAAGGGAGCCGTGAGGAGAAGGAAGGTGAGGCCTGCCTGGGAAGCTGCTGGGGGAGCGTTTGTGGCTGGTTTGGGAACAGGGCCAAGGACCAGATCCCAGCCCAGCTGGCAGTGCTGTGCTGGTCAGCCCAGGGCTCTGATCTCCCAGCTGAGGCGTGGGCCAGGGCCACTGGTGAGGACAAGGTGCCCATCTCTGCTGTGGAAGCAGTGGGATGTGTCCTGTCCTGCTGCTGGGCTGTCTGGTCTGGGGAGCCCCTTCTCTAGGCTACCATTTGCCCCTAGCCCTGCAGCCGCTCCCTGAACTCCATCCTGGGCAAGAGCAACCTGAAGTTTGCAGGCATGCCCATCACCCTGACCATCTCCACCAGCAGCCTCAACCTCATGGCCTCAGACTGCAAGCAGGTGAGAATGGGGAGGGGTTGGGTTAGCTTTGGACAAGCAGGAATCCTCATGTACCTCACCCCAGATCTTGCTGGGGCAGGGGATGCCCCCGGCCTCCCCAGGGAATGTCTGGATGGGCTGTGAGATGAGTGCTCACCTCCCTGGGGCTGAAGAGGTGGGAGGAATATCCCATGTGCTTTGTGGGATCTCTCCTGGAGATGGTGAGACCCAAGTCCCCTTGCCTGGGGCCAGATCTCCTGGTTTTGACCCCACTCCCAGTGATGTCCCAGTCCTTATCCTGGTGGGTCTGTGGCTCGTAACTAGGGCTCTGGAGGGTTTTGAGCCCCCATGGCAGGTCAGCCCTGGGAGGAGCGGGATGTGCCACCCCTGGGTGGGTGACAAGAAATTCCTGGCTGTGTCCAACAAGCTCTTCACCTTGCAGATCATTGCCAACCACCACATGCAGTCTATATCCTTTGCATCAGGGGGAGACCCGGTGAGTACCCGGCCCATCCGTGCCCCGTGTGGGGGCCTCCCCTGCCCCCTGCCCAGCTCTCAGTGCCCTGTCTCACTGCTGCTGTCTCACCCACAGGACACAGCCGAGTATGTTGCCTATGTTGCCAAAGACCCCGTCAATCAGAGAGGTGAGGGTGCTGCAAGGGTCCTTGATGCCAAAGCCCCACTTTGGAGGTGTTCAGGATCAGCTCAGCGTAGCAGGGGGAACTGGATGACCCATAAGAAAGCTCTGGGGTGTACAGGGCAGGCTCTGGGGTGGAGAACCTCGGTGCTGGAGTTCCACAATCCCACCCCACCGTTTTCTACCCAGCCTGCCATATCCTGGAGTGTCCTGAAGGCTTGGCACAGGATGTGATCAGCACCATCGGGCAGGCCTTCGAGCTGCGCTTCAAGCAGTACCTGAAGAACCCTCCAAAGCTGGTGACCCCCCACGACAGGTCAGAGCAGGGTGGTGTGTCAAGGAGGAAGGTGGTTTTGGAGAGGGCATGCAGCCGTGGCTGCCGTCACAGGCTTATCTGTGCTGTGCTCTCCCAGGATGGCAGGGTTTGATGGCTCTGCCTGGGATGAAGAAGAGGAGGAACCAGCCCCAGATCACCAGTACTACAACGACTTCCCCGGCAAGGAACCTCCCATTGGGGGAGTCGTGGACATGAGGCTGCAGGATGGGGCTGCTCAGACCCCAAATCACTTGGGTGCCACACTGGTGAGTTTCTGGGCACGTCCTCTCGGGGAGGCACCATCTTATAATAAGGGAGATGTAGGGACCCTGACCGGGCCATGGGTTCTGCTGAAGGTGATTTGTGTCTCCCCAGCGTCTGGCAGCCTGGGGTGTGGGGGAGCAGGAAGGGGGATGAGCAGGAAAGGGGACGGGGGCTCATCACTGCCTCTCCCTGCAGCCTGTTGGCCAGTCATCCGGTGGGGAGTACGACCCCCAGAAGCAGCACACTCCAGCCCAAGGTAACGTGATGGGTGTCTCCATCCTCTTCCATGGGCCCCGCTGCTCTGATGGTGGGCCCTGGTGAGGAGGGGCCAAGGTGGGCTGAAGCCCTGCTGATCACAGCGCTCCTGGTAGCAGGGAGAGAGAAATACCCAGCTCCAGCGGGCACGTCTGGCCGCACGGACCTCTTTGATGACCCGTCCTACGTCAACGTGCAGAACATAGACAAGACACGCCAAGCTTCAGCCTCTGGCACCCCCACCACGGCCAACGGCAGCGCACAGAGGGACCTCTTCGACATGAGTGAGTAAACAGTGGCTGCAGCCAGGGCACCCAGCGTGGCTGTGGGCTTGGTCATGGTCCCCCTGCTCCTCTGTCCTTGCAGAACCCTTTGAAGATGCCCTGCGTGTGCCCCCATCTGTGCCTGTGGGGCTGCCCCCCGCCCAGGTGGTGGCCTCCATGGAGGAGCAGCTGAGGCGGGAGCCCTGGTACCATGGGAAGATGAGCCGCAAGGAGGCTGAGAAGCTGCTGAAGGTGAACGGAGACTTTCTGGTGCGGGAGAGCACCACCACCCCGGGCCAGTACGTGCTGACTGGCTTGCAGGGTGGGCAGCCCAAGCACCTGCTGCTCGTCGATCCCGAGGGAGTGGTGAGTCCACGTAGGGACCTGGGGATGGAGCTTGGGACAGCGTGTTGGGGGGTCCTAGGGGATACAAGAGCCACCAGAGCATTGAGGTTCTGCACTGCTTGCCAGGGGAAAAACTCTGGGCTGGCTTTGGGGATGGACAGGGCCTGGTGAAGCACGGGTTTGAGACTGCAGCCCCAAGCCATGGAGGGTGGTAGCTCTGGCCTCACGTGGGCACTGCCAGCCTCCTGAGCGCCCCTTTTCTGGCCCCCCCAAGGTGAGGACAAAAGATCATCGCTTTGAGAGCGTCAGCCACCTCATCAGCTACCACATGGACAATCACCTGCCCATCATCTCGGCCGGCAGTGAGATGTGCCTGCAGCAGCCAGTGGAGAGGAGACTGTGAGCGCCCGGGGACCCCAGTGCACGGCACCCCCAGTGCACAGCCCCCTGGCCGTGTTCCATGCCCCAGGGAGCCCTCAGACTCTTCCAGGTGCTCCACCCGGGACTGAGCATGGACTTGGCTGAGGACAGGGCCTCTCTCCTTTCACCACGTGGAGCTGGTGGCCGTGGGGGGGGCTCAGGCTGTGAGTGCCTGCAGGGCAGGGAACTGTTCCTGCAAAGCCCCTCCAGCTCCAGCCTTTGCAGAGCAGCTCAGCTCCTACCAAAACCCAGCCGTGCTGTTGTGCCACAGCCTCTCTTGCGCTCACCAGCACGGGCTCAGGACTGGCAGGGCTGAGCCCCCCCTGAGCCAGAGGCAGCCTGTCCTTATCTCCGGCCCCTGGGCCAAGGAGGGGGCCCACGGTGGGGGGGCTCCGCTCCCCCAAGCACGAGGCCCTCGACCGTACCGGATCACTTTACGTGTTAACTCTGTGCCTTGACCCCCGCAGGTCCCCACACTCTTATGCAAGGGCAGGGGCTGGTCACAGAGCCTCCCCCGTGCTCCCAGCACCCCGCACCCCATCCGTGACATGCTTGTGCTCCGGGACGCGTGCCACCACGTCCCCTCCTTCCTCCCTGCCCCGTCCCGGCTGGGCAAGGGCAAACTCTGGCAGCCCCGGGGTTGGGGTGGGGGGGGGGGGGTGTTGGCGGGAGGACCCCCCCTCCCCCTGCATGCACAGTGTAACTCCCCCCAAGCCAAAGCGCAGCCCCTCGCAGCCCCTGCCCTGCTATACCAAAGGAACTGGCGGTTGTATTAAAGTTGGTATTTCTCTATGCCCTGCGTGGTGTGAGCTGTGGGCGGGTGGCTCCTCCCCGGGTAGGGGTGGTTTTAGGGGTGCTGTGAGGGCTGGTTCACCTGTCACCCTCAGGCACCCCCCCACTTTGTCCCTCAGGACAGCCCCTGCCTCTCAGCCTCCTTGTGTCACCCTCAGGTTCCCACCGCAGCCTCTCAGCGTCTCTCTGCCACCCTGGAGCCCCCCTTTTTACTCCTAAAGACCCCTTCTGCCTCTCAGCTGCCCCCATGTTCTGTGTCACCCTCCAGCCCCCTCCCCTCAGCCCCAGGTGCCTTTGTGACACCGCGCAGCCCACAGACGCCGTCCCTGCCTGTTTCCTTTGGGTGTTGTCCTGCTGCGAGGGCCGCACTATCCCCACGAGTCCGGGCTCCCATGTCCTGCTGCAGGGAGTCACACCTGGGGGATGGGAGGAGTGAGGGATGGGGCAGGGGCGGGATGGGGAGGGGTGAAGGGTGGAGAGAGACTGGGGAAGGGGTGGGCTGGAAGGACAAGTAGGGGTGAGGGGTGGAGATGGGGACAGAGCAGAACAGGGCAGGGGGGAAGAGGGACATTTGGAGGAGGCAGTCCACATATCCCAGACCAAAGCTGCAGCAAAATACAATTTTGGTTGCCAGGGCAATGCCAAACACCACCTGCAAACTGACATCAGGAAGAGCCTGGGCTGGCCACTTTTCTTTCCCAAGGAAAAAGGCGGATCTTTGTCCCCAGGGGCCTGTGGCCCTGAGTGGCCGGACACCTCCAAAAATCCGAATAAACAAGGATGTGTCGCAGCCTCAAGCTGCCCCCACCTCAAACCTCTGCTGCCCTGACAGGCCCAAGGGAACCCTACAAACTGACATCAGGAACCTGGGCTGGCCACTTTTCTTTCCCAAGGAAGAAGGCTGATGTTGTTGATGTCGGCGAACCCAATGGGAAGAATGATGATGTCTAACTCCATTTCAGAAGGCTAAATGATTGCTTTATTATAATTATGTTATAATACATTAATATGCTATATAAAAGAGGATACTAAATACTACATGCTACTTTCTCTAACTATCATATCTAACTCACCCCCAACTCGTGACCCTGTTCTCCAGAGCCCAGACACAGGTGGATCCGATTGGCTCTCAGGCCCAAACAATCCACCATGATCCAACCAAGAGCTCACTCCAGGTAAACAATTCTCCAAACACATTCCACAAGAGAAAAACATGGAGCAGAAATAGAAATTGTTTTCTCTTTCATTTCTCTCTGTGCACCTCAATAAAAAATCCTGAGAGAGAGAGAAATGTGCTTGCCACAGGCTGATCTTTGCCTCCAGGAGCCTGTGGCCCTGAGTGGCCGGACACCTCCAAAAATCCAAACGATCGAAGATGTGTCGCAGACCCAAGCTGCCCCCACCTCAAACCTCTGCTGCCCTGACAGGCCCAAGGGAACCCTACAAACTGACATCAGGAACCTGGGCTGGCCACTTTTCTTTCCCAAGGAAAAAGGCTGATCTTTGCCTCCAGGGGTCTGTGGCCCTGACATGCCCTTTTCCCTGGGAAAGAAAAGTGGCCAGCCCTGGTTCCTGATGTCAGTTTGCAGGTGGTGTTTGGCTTTGCCCTGTCCACTAAAATTGTATTTTGCTGCAGCTTTGGTCTGGGATATGTGGACTGCCCCCTCCAAATGTCCCTCTTCCCCCCTGCCCTGTTCTGCTCTTTCCCCATCTCCACCCCTCACCCCTACTTGTCCTTCCAGCCCACCCCTTCCCCAGTCTCTCTCCACCCTTCACCCCTCCCCATCCCGCCCCTGCCCCATCCCTCACTCCTCCCATCCCCCAGGTGTGACTCCCTGCAGCAGGACATGGGAGCCCGGACTCGTGGGGATAGTGCGGCCCTCGCAGCAGGACAACACCCAAAGGAAACAGGCAGGGACGGCGTCTGTGGGCTGCGCGGTGTCACAAAGGCACCTGGGGCTGAGGGGAGGGGGCTGGAGGGTGACACAGAACATGGGGCAGCTGAGAGGCAGAAGGGGTCTTTAGGAGTTAAAAAGGGGGGCTCCAGGGTGGCACAGAGACGCTGAGAGGCTGCGGTGGGAACCTGAGGGTGACACAAGGAGGCTGAGAGGCAGGGGCTGTCCTGAGGGACAAAGTGGGGGGTGCCTGAGGGTGACAGGTGAACCAGCCCTCACAGCACCCTTAACCTCACCCTTAAAACCACCCCTACAAGGGTGGAAAGTGCACGGTGGAGGTTAGGGGGCCACAGGACAGTGTCGGGGGGCTTGGGGTGACACACAGGCATTGCGGGCTGAGGGGCAAAAAGGGGGGGACTTGACAGGTGGAGAGCTGACCCTGAGGGTTAGGGGTACAAAGGACAGGACACGGGGTACCAGGAAGGGTTAGGGTACAGCAGCAGCCCTCACCCCAACCCTAAGCTCACCCTAAACACACCCCTAGAACACCAGTGTTCCTCAACAGCAGCTGCAGGCAGTGACCCTAATGCTGGGACAGCCCCAGAACCCTCCCAGCAGCTGCAGGCAGTGACCCTAATGAAAAGGTAGGGATGATGTTGGCTGGCTAGAGAGTGACTGGTAGAGGTTGGGGACTGAGCACTTTTTTAGGGGTTTTTTAGGGCTTTAAAAAGATATTTTAGGGTTTTTTTTCACAGGAGCTTTTTAGGAATTTTCTGTGACTATTTAGGATACTTTTAGGGCTTTTTTAGGGCTTTTAAAAGATTTTTTTTAGGGTATTTTCATGGCTTTCTTACTACTAATTAGAATTTTTATGGGTTTTTTTTGGGGTGTTCTTGGGGCTTTTTTAGGTCTATTGAGGGTATGTGGAGGACTCTTAGGACTAGGGTATTTTTAGGTCTTTTGAGGGAACTTTTAGGTTTTTTTAGGGTCTTATCAGGGCATTTTAAGTATTTTTGGGGTATTTTTAGAGCTCTTTTAGGAATATTGAGGGATTTCTTAAAGGTTTTTTAGGGATATTTAGGTGTGTTTTAGGGTTTTTTTAAAAGTAGGGTATTTTTCTTGTATTTTAAGGGTATTCTGAGGCTATTTTTATGTTTTTGTGGGGCTTTAAGAACATTTTGAAGATGAGGGGATTTTAGGGAAATTTTATGTTTTTTCATGGCACAGCACATAGAGGCTGAGGGGCACTGTGGGGGCTTGAGGGTGACAGAGGCTGGGAGCTGAGGGAGGCACAGGGAGAGGGGACAGTGGGTGACAGAGAGATGCTGAGGGGGGCAGGGGCAGCTGGAGGGTGCCTCAGAGAAGCTGGGGGCTGAGGGGCAAAGGAGAGGGATTAAGGGTGACGCACAGGAGCTGAGGGGCAGCTGAGAGGGGGCTTGAGGGGCAAAGGGGGGGCTCGAGGGTGACACACAGAGCCTGAGGGCTGGGGGGCAGAGGGAGAGGTTGAGGGGTAAAGGGCGAGGGCTTGAGGGCTGGACAGTGCAGTGGAGATCAGGGCTACAGGGTACAGCTTAGGAGGCAAGTTAGGGTACAGGAGCACCACCTCTCCCCCCAGCCCTAACCTCAGCCTAAGCAGCCCCCCTAACAAGAGCCTTTTCCCTTTTCAGCCCTGCCAGCAGCAGCACCACACAGCAACCCTAACAGCGAGAGCACACCGGAACGCTCCCGCTGGGACAAGGCAGTGACCCTCACACCAGGACAACGACAGAACCCTCAGAGGACAACAGGAACCCCTGGAGAAAGGTAGGGATGACATCTGTGGGCTAGAGAGCAACAGGAAGGGTTTGGAGGCTGAGCAGGTTTCCTTGAGTGTTTTTGCAGGACCATTAGGAACATTTAGGGGATTTTGGAAGGCTTCTTAGGACTTGTCTGGTGTCTTTTAGGGCATTGTTACACCTTCCTAAGGGCTGTTTTAGAATTCCTTAGTGCATTTTTAGGCTCATGATGAGAGTCAGACAGGCTGAAACACTGGAAATGCAGAGTATCACTGGAATGTAGTGCAATGCTTTGGAAAGGTGCCAGTGGAGGGCACATCCTTGTTTGTTGGGATTTTTTGGAGGTGTCCGGCCACTCAGGGCCAGAGGCTCCTGGAGGCAAAGATCAGCCTTTTTCCTTGGGAAAGAAAAGTGGCCAGCCCAGGTTCCTGATGTCAGTTTGTAGGGTTCCCTTGGGACTGTCAGGGCAGCAGAGGTTTGAGGTGGGGGCAGCTTGGGTCTGCGACACATCTTCGATCGTTTGGATTTTTGGAGGTGTCCGGCCACTCAGGGCCACAGGCTCCTGGAGGCAAAGATCAGCCTTTTTCCTTGGGAAAGAAAAGTGGCCAGCCCAGGTTCCTGATGTCAGTTTGTAGGGTTCCCTTGGGACTGTCAGGGCAGCAGAGGTTTGAGGTGGGGGCAGCTTGGGTCTGCGACACATCTTCGATCGTTTGGATTTTTGGAGGTGTCCGGCCACTCAGGGCCACAGGGCCCTGGAGACACAGACTGGTCCTTTTTCCTTGGGAAAGAAAAGTGGCCAGCCCAGGTTCCTGATGTCAGTTTGTAGGGTTCCCTTGGGCCTGTCAGGGCAGCACAGGTTTGAGGTGGGGGCAGCTTGGGTCTGCGACACATCTTCGATCGTTTGGATTTTTGGAGGTGTCCGGCCACTCAGGGCCACAGGCCCCTGGAGGCAAAGATCAGCCTTTTTCCCAGGGAAAGAAAAGTGGCCAGCCCAGGTTCCTGATGTCAGTTTGTAGGGTTCCCTTGGGACTGTCAGGGCAGCAGAGGTTTGAGGTGGGGGCAGCTTGGGTCTGCGACACATCTTCGATCGTTTGGATTTTTGGAGGTGTCCGGCCACTCAGGGCCACAGGCCGCTGGAGACACAGAGCGGTCCTTTTCCCTGGGAAAGAAAAGTGGCCAGCCCAGGTTCCTGATGTCAGTTTGTAGGGTTCCCTTGGGACTGTCAGGGCAGCAGAGGTTTGAGGTGGGGGCAGCTTGGGTCTGCGACACATCTTCGATCGTTTGGATTTTTGGAGGTGTCCGGCCACTCAGGGCCACAGGCTCCTGGAGACACAGAGCGGTCCTTTTCCCTGGGAAAGAAAAGTGGCCAGCCCAGGTTCCTGATGTCAGTTTGTAGGGTTCCCTTGGGACTGTCAGGGCAGCACAGGTTTGAGGTGGGGGCAGCTTGGGTCTGCGACACATCTTCGATCGTTTGGATTTTTGGAGGTGTCCGGCCACTCAGGGCCACAGGCTCCTGGAGGCAAAGATCAGCCTTTTTCCTTGGGAAAGAAAAGTGGCCAGCCCAGGTTCCTGATGTCAGTTTGTAGGGTTCCCTTGGGACTGTCAGGGCAGCAGAGGTTTGAGGTGGGGGCAGCTTGGGTCTGCGACACATCTTCGATCGTTTGGATTTTTGGAGGTGTCCGGCCACTCAGGGCCACAGGCCCCTGGAGACACAGACTGGTCCTTTTCCCTGGGAAAGAAAAGTGGCCAGCCCAGGTTCCTGATGTCAGTTTGTAGGGTTCCCTTGGGACTGTCAGGGCAGCACAGGTTTGAGGTGGGGGCAGCTTGGGTCTGCGACACATCTTCGATCGTTTGGATTTTTGGAGGTGTCCGGCCACTCAGGGCCACAGGCTCCTGGAGGCAAAGATCAGCCTTTTTCCTTGGGAAAGAAAAGTGGCCAGCCCAGGTTCCTGATGTCAGTTTGTAGGGTTCCCTTGGGACTGTCAGGGCAGCAGAGGTTTGAGGTGGGGGCAGCTTGGGTCTGCGACACATCTTCGATCGTTTGGATTTTTGGAGGTGTCCGGCCACTCAGGGCCACAGGCCCCTGGAGACACAGAGCGGTCCTTTTCCTGGGAAAGAAAAGTGGCCAGCCCAGGTTCCTGATGTCAGTTTGTAGGGTTCCCTTGGGACTGTCAGGGCAGCACAGGTTTGAGGTGGGGGCAGCTTGGGTCTGCGACACATCTTCGATCGTTTGGATTTTTGGAGGTGTCCGGCCACTCAGGGCCACAGGCCCCTGGAGACACAGACGGTCCTTTTCCCTGGGAAAGAAAAGTGGCCAGCCCAGGTTCCTGATGTCAGTTTGTAGGGTTCCCTTGGGACTGTCAGGGCAGCACAGGTTTGAGGTGGGGGCAGCTTGGGTCTGCGACACATCTTCGATCGTTTGGATTTTTGGAGGTGTCCGGCCACTCAGGGCCACAGGCCCCTGGAGACAAAGAGCGGTCCTTTTCCCTGGGAAAGAAAAGTGGCCAGCCCAGGTTCCTGATGTCAGTTTGTAGGGTTCCCTTGGGACTGTCAGGGCAGCACAGGTTTGAGGTGGGGGCAGCTTGGGTCTGCGACACATCTTCGATCGTTTGGATTTTTGGAGGTGTCCGGCCACTCAGGGCCACAGGCCCCTGGAGACAAAGATCGGTCCTTTTCCCTGGGAAAGAAAAGTGGCCAGCCCAGGTTCCTGATGTCAGTTTGTAGGGTTCCCTTGGGACTGTCAGGGCAGCAGAGGTTTGAGGTGGGGGCAGCTTGGGTCTGCGACACATCTTCGATCGTTTGGATTTTTGGAGGTGTCCGGCCACTCAGGGCCACAGGCTCCTGGAGACACAGACTGGTCCTTTTCCCTGGGAAAGAAAAGTGGCCAGCCCAGGTTCCTGATGTCAGTTTGTAGGGTTCCCTTGGGACTGTCAGGGCAGCAGAGGTTTGAGGTGGGGGCAGCTTGGGTCTGCGACACATCTTCGATCGTTTGGATTTTTGGAGGTGTCCGGCCACTCAGGGCCACAGGCCCCTGGAGACACAGACCAGTCCTTTTCTCTGGGAAAGAAAAGTGGCCAGCCCAGGTTCCTGATGTCAGTTTGTAGGGTTCCCTTGGGACTGTCAGGGCAGCACAGGTTTGAGGTGGGGGCAGCTTGGGTCTGCGACACATCTTCGATCGTTTGGATTTTTGGAGGTGTCCGGCCACTCAGGGCCACAGGCCCCTGGAGGAAAAGATCAGCCTTTTTCCCTGGGAAAGAAAAGTGGCCAGCCCAGGTTCCTGATGTCAGTTTGTAGGGTTCCCTTGGGACTGTCAGGGCAGCAGAGGTTTGAGGTGGGGGCAGCTTGGGTCTGCGACACATCTTCGATCGTTTGGATTTTTGGAGGTGTCCGGCCACTCAGGGCCACAGGCCCCTGGAGACACAGAGCGGTCCTTTTCCCTGGGAAAGAAAAGTGGCCAGCCCAGGTTCCTGATGTCAGTTTGTAGGGTTCCCTTGGGACTGTCAGGGCAGCACAGGTTTGAGGTGGGGGCAGCTTGGGTCTGCGACACATCTTCGATCGTTTGGATTTTTGGAGGTGTCCGGCCACTCAGGGCCACAGGACCCTGGAGGCAAAGATCAGCCTTTTTCCTTGGGAAAGAAAAGTGGCCAGCCCAGGTTCCTGATGTCAGTTTGTAGGGTTCCCTTGGGACTGTCAGGGCAGCAGAGGTTTGAGGTGGG
The DNA here is from genome assembly GCF_026979565.1 of Vidua chalybeata. NCBI lineage: Eukaryota > Metazoa > Chordata > Aves > Passeriformes > Viduidae > Vidua > Vidua chalybeata. Next base: position 2,239,162 of record NC_071558.1, read on the forward strand.
GGCAGCTTGGGTCTGCGACACATCTTCGATCGTTTGGATTTTTGGAGGTGTCCGGCCACTCAGGGCCACAGGCCCCTGGAGGCAAAGATCAGCCTTTTTCCTTGGGAAAGAAAAGTGGCCAGCCCAGGTTCCTGATGTCAGTTTGTAGGGTTCCCTTGGGACTGTCAGGGCAGCACAGGTTTGAGGTGGGGGCAGCTTGGGTCTGCGACACATCTTCGATCGTTTGGATTTTTGGAGGTGTCCGGCCACTCAGGGCCACAGGCCCTGGAGACAAAGATCAGCCTTTTTCCTTGGGAAAGAAAAGTGGCCAGCCCAGGTTCCTGATGTCAGTTTGTAGGGTTCCCTTGGGACTGTCAGGGCAGCAGAGGTTTGAGGTGGGGGCAGCTTGGGTCTGCGACACATCTTCGATCGTTTGGATTTTTGGAGGTGTCCGGCCACTCAGGGCCACAGGCTCCTGGAGGCAAAGATCAGCCTTTTTCCTTGGGAAAGAAAAGTGGCCAGCCCAGGTTCCTGATGTCAGTTTGTAGGGTTCCCTTGGGACTGTCAGGGCAGCAGAGGTTTGAGGTGGGGGCAGCTTGGGTCTGCGACACATCTTCGATCGTTTGGATTTTTGGAGGTGTCCGGCCACTCAGGGCCACAGGCCCCTGGAGACAAAGAGCGGTCCTTTTCCCTGGGAAAGAAAAGTGGCCAGCCCAGGTTCCTGATGTCAGTTTGTAGGGTTCCCTTGGGACTGTCAGGGCAGCACAGGTTTGAGGTGGGGGCAGCTTGGGTCTGCGACACATCTTCGATCGTTTGGATTTTTGGAGGTGTCCGGCCACTCAGGGCCACAGGCCCCTGGAGGCAAAGATCAGCCTTTTTCCCTGGGAAAGAAAAGTGGCCAGCCCAGGTTCCTGATGTCAGTTTGTAGGGTTCCCTTGGGACTGTCAGGGCAGCACAGGTTTGAGGTGGGGGCAGCTTGGGTCTGCGACACATCTTCGATCGTTTGGATTTTTGGAGGTGTCCGGCCACTCAGTGCCACAGGCCCCTGGAGGCAAAGATCAGCCTTTTCCTTGGGAAAGAAAAGTGGCCAGCCCAGGTTCCTGATGTCAGTTTGTAGGGTTCCCTTGGGACTGTCAGGGCAGCACAGGTTTGAGGTGGGGGCAGCTTGGGTCTGCGACACATCTTCGATCGTTTGGATTTTTGGAGGTGTCCGGCCACTCAGGGCCACAGGCCCCTGGAGACAAAGATCAGCCTTTTCCCTGGGAAAGAAAAGTGGCCAGCCCAGGTTCCTGATGTCAGTTTGTAGGGTTCCCTTGGGACTGTCAGGGCAGCACAGGTTTGAGGTGGGGGCAGCTTGGGTCTGCGACACATCTTCGATCGTTTGGATTTTTGGAGGTGTCCGGCCACTCAGGGCCACAGGCTCCTGGAGACAAAGATCAGCCTTTTCCCTGGGAAAGAAAAGTGGCCAGCCCAGGTTCCTGATGTCAGTTTGTAGGGTTCCCTTGGGACTGTCAGGGCAGCACAGGTTTGAGGTGGGGGCAGCTTGGGTCTGCGACACATCTTCGATCGTTTGGATTTTTGGAGGTGTCCGGCCACTCAGGGCCACAGTCTCCTGAGGGCAAAGATCAGCCTTTTTCCTTGGGAAAGAAAAGTGGCCAGCCCAGGTTCCTGATGTCAGTTTGTAGGGTTCCCTTGGGACTGTCAGGGCAGCAGAGGTTTGAGGTGGGGGCAGCTTGGGTCTGCGACACATCTTCGATCGTTTGGATTTTTGGAGGTGTCCGGCCACTCAGGGCCACAGGCCCCTGGAGACACAGAGCAGTCCTTTTCCCTGGGAAAGAAAAGTGGCCAGCCCAGGTTCCTGATGTCAGTTTGTAGGGTTCCCTTGGGACTGTCAGGGCAGCACAGGTTTGAGGTGGGGGCAGCTTGGGTCTGCGACACATCTTCGATCGTTTGGATTTTTGGAGGTGTCCGGCCACTCAGGGCCACAGGCCCCTGGAGACAAAGATCAGCCTTTTTCCTTGGGAAAGAAAAGTGGCCAGCCCAGGTTCCTGATGTCAGTTTGTAGGGTTCCCTTGGGACTGTCAGGGCAGCACAGGTTTGAGGTGGGGGCAGCTTGGGTCTGCGACACATCTTCGATCGTTTGGATTTTTGGAGGTGTCCGGCCACTCAGGGCCACAGGCCCCTGGAGACAAAGAGCGGTCCTTTTCCCTGGGAAAGAAAAGTGGCCAGCCCAGGTTCCTGATGTCAGTTTGTAGGGTTCCCTTGGGACTGTCAGGGCAGCACAGGTTTGAGGTGGGGGCAGCTTGGGTCTGCGACACATCTTCGATCGTTTGGATTTTTGGAGGTGTCCGGCCACTCAGGGCCACAGGCCCCTGGAGACACAGATCAGTCCTTTTCCCTGGGAAAGAAAAGTGGCCAGCCCAGGTTCCTGATGTCAGTTTGTAGGGTTCCCTTGGGACTGTCAGGGCAGCACAGGTTTGAGGTGGGGGCAGCTTGGGTCTGCGACACATCTTCGATCGTTTGGATTTTTGGAGGTGTCCGGCCACTCAGGGCCACAGGCCCTGGAGGCAAAGATCAGCCTTTTCCCTGGGAAAGAAAAGTGGCCAGCCCAGGTTCCTGATGTCAGTTTGTAGGGTTCCCTTGGGACTGTCAGGGCAGCACAGGTTTGAGGTGGGGGCAGCTTGGGTCTGCGACACATCTTCGATCGTTTGGATTTTTGGAGGTGTCCGGCCACTCAGGGCCACAGGCCCTGGAGACAAAGATCAGCCTTTTCCTTGGGAAAGAAAAGTGGCCAGCCCAGGTTCCTGATGTCAGTTTGTAGGGTTCCCTTGGGACTGTCAGGGCAGCACAGGTTTGAGGTGGGGGCAGCTTGGGTCTGCGACACATCTTCGATCGTTTGGATTTTTGGAGGTGTCCGGCCACTCAGGGCCACAGGCCCCTGGAGACAAATATCAGCCTTTTTCCCTGGGAAAGAAAAGTGGCCAGCCCAGGTTCCTGATGTCAGTTTGTAGGGTTCCCTTGGGACTGTCAGGGCAGCACAGGTTTGAGGTGGGGGCAGCTTGGGTCTGCGACACATCTTCGATCGTTTGGATTTTTGGAGGTGTCCGGCCACTCAGGGCCACAGGCCCCTGGAGACACAGACTGGTCCTTTTCCCTGGGAAAGAAAAGTGGCCAGCCCAGGTTCCTGATGTCAGTTTGTAGGGTTCCCTTGGGACTGTCAGGGCAGCACAGGTTTGAGGTGGGGGCAGCTTGGGTCTGCGACACATCTTCGATCGTTTGGATTTTTGGAGGTGTCCGGCCACTCAGGGCCACAGGCCCCTGGAGGCAAAGATCAGCCTTTTTCCTTGGGAAAGAAAAGTGGCCAGCCCAGGTTCCTGATGTCAGTTTGTAGGGTTCCCTTGGGACTGTCAGGGCAGCACAGGTTTGAGGTGGGGGCAGCTTGGGTCTGCGACACATCTTCGATCGTTTGGATTTTTGGAGGTGTCCGGCCACTCAGGGCCACAGGCCCCTGGAGACAAAGATCACCTTTTCCCTGGGAAAGAAAAGTGGCCAGCCCAGGTTCCTGATGTCAGTTTGTAGGGTTCCCTTGGGACTGTCAGGGCAGCACAGGTTTGAGGTGGGGGCAGCTTGGGTCTGCGACACGTCTTCGATCGTTTGGATTTTTGGAGGTGTCCGGCCACTCAGGGCCATAGGCCCCTGGAGACAAAGATCAGTCCTTTTCCCTGGGAAAGAAAAGTGGCCAGCCCAGGTCCTGATGTCAGTTTGTAGGGTTCCCTTGGGACTGTCAGGGCAGCACAGGTTTGAGGTGGGGGCAGCTTGGTCTGCGACACATCTTCGATCGTTTGGATTTTTGGAGGTGTCCGGCCACTCAGGGCCACAGGCCCCTGGAGACAAGATCAGCCTTTTTCCTTGGGAAAGAAAAGTGGCCAGCCCAGGTTCCTGATGTCAGTTTGTAGGGTTCCCTTGGGACTGTCAGGGCAGCACAGGTTTGAGGTGGGGGCAGCTTGGGTCTGCGACACATCTTCGATCGTTTGGATTTTTGGAGGTGTCCGGCCACTCAGGGCCACAGGCCCCTGGAGACAAAGATCAGCCTTTTCCCTGGGAAAGAAAAGTGGCCAGCCCAGGTTCCTGATGTCAGTTTGTAGGGTTCCCTTGGGACTGTCAGGGCAGCACAGGTTTGAGGTGGGGGCAGCTTGGGTCTGCGACACATCTTCGATCGTTTGGATTTTTGGAGGTGTCCGGCCACTCAGGGCCACAGGCCCCTGGAGACAAAGATCGGTCCTTTTCCCTGGGAAGAAAAGTGGCCAGCCCAGGTTCCTGATGTCAGTTTGTAGGGTTCCCTTGGGACTGTCAGGGCAGCACAGGTTTGAGGTGGGGGCAGCTTGGGTCTGCGACACATCTTCGATCGTTTGGATTTTTGGAGGTGTCCGGCCACTCAGGGCCACAGGCCCCTGGAGACAAAGATCAGCCTTTTCCTTGGGAAAGAAAAGTGGCCAGCCCAGGTTCCTGATGTCAGTTTGTAGGGTTCCCTTGGGACTGTCAGGGCAGCACAGGTTTGAGGTGGGGGCAGCTTGGGTCTGCGACACATCTTCGATCGTTTGGATTTTTGGAGGTGTCCGGCCACTCAGGGCCACAGGCCCCTGGAGGCAAAGATCAGCCTTTTTCCTTGGGAAAGAAAAGTGGCCAGCCCAGGTTCCTGATGTCAGTTTGTAGGGTTCCCTTGGGACTGTCAGGGCAGCACAGGTTTGAGGTGGGGGCAGCTTGGGTCTGCGACACATCTTCGATCGTTTGGATTTTTGGAGGTGTCCGGCCACTCAGGGCCACAGGCCCCTGGAGGCAAAGATCAGCCTTTTTCCCTGGGAAAGAAAAGTGGCCAGCCCAGGTTCCTGATGTCAGTTTGTAGGGTTCCCTTGGGACTGTCAGGGCAGCACAGGTTTGAGGTGGGGGCAGCTTGGGTCTGCGACACATCTTCGATCGTTTGGATTTTTGGAGGTGTCCGGCCACTCAGGGCCACAGGCCCCTGGAGACAAAGATCGGTCCTTTTCCCTGGGAAAGAAAAGTGGCCAGCCCAGGTTCCTGATGTCAGTTTGTAGGGTTCCCTTGGGACTGTCAGGGCAGCACAGGTTTGAGGTGGGGGCAGCTTGGGTCTGCGACACATCTTCGATCGTTTGGATTTTTGGAGGTGTCCGGCCACTCCGGGCCACAGGCCCCTGGAGGCAAAGATCCGCCTTTTTCCCTGGGAAAGAAAAGTGGCCAGCCCAGGTTCCTGATGTCAGTTTGTAGGGTTCCCTTGGGACTGTCAGGGCAGCACAGGTTTGAGGTGGGGGCAGCTTGGGTCTGCGACACATCTTCGATCGTTTGGATTTTTGGAGGTGTCCGGCCACTCAGGGCCACAGGCCCCTGGAGACAAAGACCGGTCCTTTTCCCTGGGAAAGAAAAGTGGCCAGCCCAGGTTCCTGATGTCAGTTTGTAGGGTTCCCTTGGGACTGTCAGGGCAGCACAGGTTTGAGGTGGGGGCAGCTTGGGTCTGCGACACATCTTCGATCGTTTGGATTTTTGGAGGTGTCCGGCCACTTGAGGGCCACAGGCCCCTGGAGACGAAGTTCAGCCTTTTTCTCTGGGAAAGAAAAGTGGCCAGCCCAGGTTCCTGATGTCAGTTTGTAGGGTTCCCTTGGGACTGTCAGGGCAGCACAGGTTTGAGGTGGGGGCAGCTTGGGTCTGCGACACATCTTCGATCGTTTGGATTTTTGGAGGTGTCCGGCCACTCAGGGCCACAGGCCCCTGGAGACACAGACCGGTCCTTTTCCCTGGGAAAGAAAAGTGGCCAGCCCAGGTTCCTGATGTCAGTTTGTAGGGTTCCCTTGGGACTGTCAGGGCAGCACAGGTTTGAGGTGGGGGCAGCTTGGGTCTGCGACACATCTTCGATCGTTTGGATTTTTGGAGGTGTCCGGCCACTCAGGGCCACAGGCTCCTGGAGACAAAGATCAGCCTTTTTCCTTGGGAAAGAAAAGTGGCCAGCCCAGGTTCCTGATGTCAGTTTGTAGGGTTCCCTTGGGACTGTCAGGGCAGCACAGGTTTGAGGTGGGGGCAGCTTGGGTCTGCGACACATCTTCGATCGTTTGGATTTTTGGAGGTGTCCGGCCACTCAGGGCCACAGGCCCTGGAGGCAAAGATCAGCCTTTTTCCTTGGGAAAGAAAAGTGGCCAGCCCAGGTTCCTGATGTCAGTTTGTAGGGTTCCCTTGGGACTGTCAGGGCAGCACAGGTTGAGGTGGGGGCAGCTTGGGTCTGCGACACATCTTCGATCGTTTGGATTTTTGGAGGTGTCCGGCCACTCAGGGCCACAGGCCCCTGGAGACACAGATCGGTCCTTTTCCTTGGGAAAGAAAAGTGGCCAGCCCAGGTTCCTGATGTCAGTTTGTAGGGTTCCCTTGGGACTGTCAGGGCAGCACAGGTTTGAGGTGGGGGCAGCTTGGGTCTGCGACACATCTTCGATCGTTTGGATTTTTGGAGGTGTCCGGCCACTCAGGGCCACAGGCCCCTGGAGACACAGAGCGGTCCTTTTTCCTTGGGAAAGAAAAGTGGCCAGCCCAGGTTCCTGATGTCAGTTTGTAGGGTTCCCTTGGGACTGTCAGGGCAGCACAGGTTTGAGGTGGGGGCAGCTTGGGTCTGCGACACATCTTCGATCGTTTGGATTTTTGGAGGTGTCCGGCCACTCAGGGCCACAGGCCCCTGGAGACACAGAGCGGTCCTTTTCCCTGGGAAAGAAAAGTGGCCAGCCCAGGTTCCTGATGTCAGTTTGTAGGGTTCCCTTGGGACTGTCAGGGCAGCACAGGTTTGAGGTGGGGGCAGCTTGGGTCTGCGACACATCTTCGATCGTTTGGATTTTTGGAGGTGTCCGGCCACTCAGGGCCACAGGCCCCTGGAGACAAAGATCAGCCTTTTTCCTTGGGAAAGAAAAGTGGCCAGCCCAGGTTCCTGATGTCAGTTTGTAGGGTTCCCTTGGGACTGTCAGGGCAGCACAGGTTTGAGGTGGGGGCAGCTTGGGTCTGCGACACATCTTCGATCGTTTGGATTTTTGGAGGTGTCCGGCCACTCAGGGCCACAGGCCCCTGGGGACAAAGATCAGCCTTTTTCCCTGGGAAAGAAAAGTGGCCAGCCCAGGTTCCTGATGTCAGTTTGTAGGGTTCCCTTGGGACTGTCAGGGCAGCACAGGTTTGAGGTGGGGGCAGCTTGGGTCTGCGACACATCTTCGATCGTTTGGATTTTTGGAGGTGTCCGGCCACTCAGGGCCACAGGCCCTGGAGGCAAAGATCAGTCCTTTTCCCTGGGAAAGAAAAGTGGCCAGCCCAGGTTCCTGATGTCAGTTTGTAGGGTTCCCTTGGGACTGTCAGGGCAGCACAGGTTTGAGGTGGGGGCAGCTTGGGTCTGCGACACATCTTCGATCGTTTGGATTTTTGGAGGTGTCCGGCCACTCAGGGCCACAGGCCCCTGGAGACACAGACTGGTCCTTTTTCCTTGGGAAAGAAAAGTGGCCAGCCCAGGTTCCTGATGTCAGTTTGTAGGGTTCCCTTGGGACTGTCAGGGCAGCACAGGTTTGAGGTGGGGGCAGCTTGGGTCTGCGACACATCTTCGATCGTTTGGATTTTTGGAGGTGTCCGGCCACTCAGGGCCACAGGCTCCTGGAGGCAAAGATCAGCCTTTCTCCTTGGGAAAGAAAAGTGGCCAGCCCAGGTTCCTGATGTCAGTTTGTAGGGTTCCCTGGGACTGTCAGGGCAGCACAGGTTTGAGGTGGGGGCAGCTTGGGTCTGCGACACATCTTCGATCGTTGGATTTTTGGAGGTGTCCGGCCACTCAGGGCCACAGGCCCCTGGAGACAAAGACAGCTCCTTTTTCCCTGGGAAAGAAAAGTGGCCAGCCCAGGTTCCTGATGTCAGTTTGTAGGGTTCCCTTGGGACTGTCAGGGCAGCACAGGTTTGAGGTGGGGGCAGCTTGGGTCTGCGACACATCTTCGATCGTTTGGATTTTTGGAGGTGTCCGGCCACTCAGGGCCCCAGGCCCCTGGAGGCAAAGATCAGCCTTTTTCCTTGGGAAAGAAAAGTGGCCAGCCCAGGTTCCTGATGTCAGTTTGTAGGGTTCCCTTGGGACTGTCAGGGCAGCACAGGTTTGAGGTGGGGGCAGCTTGGGTCTGTGACACATCTTCGATCGTTTGGATTTTTGGAGGTGTCCGGCCACTCAGGGCCACAGGCCCCTGGAGACAAAGACCGGTCCTTTTTCCCTGGGAAAGAAAAGTGGCCAGCCCAGGTTCCTGATGTCAGTTTGTAGGGTTCCCTTGGGACTGTCAGGGCAGCACAGGTTTGAGGTGGGGGCAGCTTGGGTCTGCGACACATCTTCGATCGTTTGGATTTTTGGAGGTGTCCGGCCACTCAGGGCCACAGGCCCCTGGAGACACAGATCAGCCTTTTCCCTGGGAAAGAAAAGTGGCCAGCCCAGGTTCCTGATGTCAGTTTGTAGGGTTCCCTTGGGACTGTCAGGGCAGCACAGGTTTGAGGTGGGGGCAGCTTGGGTCTGCGACACATCTTCGATCGTTTGGATTTTTGGAGGTGTCCGGCCACTCAGGGCCACAGGCCCCTGGAGGCAAAGATCAGCCTTTTTCCCTGGGAAAGAAAGTGGCCAGCCCAGGTTCCTGATGTCAGTTTGTAGGGTTCCCTTGGGACTGTCAGGGCAGCACAGGTTTGAGGTGGGGGCAGCTTGGGTCTGCGACACATCTTCGATCGTTTGGATTTTTGGAGGTGTCCGGCCACTCAGGGCCACAGGCCCTGGAGGCAAAGATCAGCCTTTTCCTTGGGAAAGAAAAGTGGCCAGCCCAGGTTCCTGATGTCAGTTTGTAGGGTTCCCTTGGGACTGTCAGGGCAGCACAGGTTTGAGGTGGGGGCAGCTTGGGTCTGCGACACATCTTCGATCGTTTGGATTTTTGGAGGTGTCCGGCCACTCAGGGCCACAGGCTCCTGGAGACAAAGATCGGCCTTTTTCCTTGGGAAAGAAAAGTGGCCAGCCCAGGTTCCTGATGTCAGTTTGTAGGGTTCCCCTGGGACTGTCAGGGCAGCAGAGGTTTGAGGTGGTGGCAGCTTGGGTCTGCGACACATCTTCGATTGTTTGGATTTTTGGAGGTGTCCGGCCACTCAGGGCCACAGGCCCGTGGAGACAAAGATCAGCCTTTTCCTTGGGAAAGAAAAGTGGCCAGCCCAGGTTCCTGATGTCAGTTTGTAGGGTTCCCTTGGGACTGTCAGGGCAGCACAGTTTGAGGTGGGGGCAGCTTGGGTCTGCGACACATCTCGATCGTTTGGATTTTTGGAGGTGTCCGGCCACTCAGGGCCACAGGCCCTGGAGACAAAGATCAGTCCTTTTCCCTGGGAAAGAAAAGTGGCCAGCCCAGGTTCCTGATGTCAGTTTGTAGGGTTCCCTTGGGACTGTCAGGGCAGCACAGGTTTGAGGTGGGGGCAGCTTGGGTCTGCGACACATCTTCGATCGTTTGGATTTTTGGAGGTGTCCGGCCACTCAGGGCCACAGGCTCCTGGAGGCAAAGATCAGCCTTTTTCCCTGGGAAAGAAAGTGGCCAGCCCAGGTTCCTGATGTCAGTTTGTAGGGTTCCCTTGGGACTGTCAGGGCAGCACAGGTTTGAGGTGGGGGCAGCTTGGGTCTGCGACACATCTTCGATCGTTTGGATTTTTGGAGGTGTCCGGCCACTCAGGGCCACAGGCCCCTGGACGCAAAGATCGGCCTTTTTCCCTGGGAAAGAAAAGTGGCCAGCCCAGGTTCCTGATGTCAGTTTGTAGGGTTCCCTTGGGACTGTCAGGGCAGCACAGGTTTGAGGTGGGGGCATCTTGGGTCTGCGACACATCTTCGATCATTTGGACTTTTGGAGGTGTCCGGCCACTCAGGGCCACAGGCCCCTGGAGACAAAGATCAGTCCTTTTTCCTTGGGAAAGAAAAGTGGCCAGCCCAGGTTCCTGATGTCAGTTTGTAGGGTTCCCTTGGGACTGTCAGGGCAGCACAGGTTTGAGGTGGGGGCAGCTTGGGTCTGCGACACATCTTCGATCGTTTGGATTTTTGGAGGTGTCCGGCCACTCAGGGCCACAGGCTCCTGGAGGCAAAGATCAGCCTTTTTCCTTGGGAAAGAAAAGTGGCCAGCCCAGGTTCCTGATGTCAGTTTGTAGGGTTCCCTTGGACTGTCAGGGCAGCACAGGTTTGAGGTGGGGGCAGCTTGGGTCTGCGACACATCTTCGATCGTTTGGATTTTTGGAGGTGTCCGGCCACTCAGGGCCACAGGCCCCTGGAGACACAGACTGGTCCTTTTCCCTGGGAAAGAAAAGTGGCCAGCCCAGGTTCCTGATGTCAGTTTGTAGGGTTCCCTTGGGACTGTCAGGGCAGCACAGGTTTGAGGTGGGGGCAGCTTGGGTCTGCGACACATCTTCGATCGTTTGGATTTTGGAGGTGTCCGGCCACTCAGGGCCACAGGCCCCTGGAGACAAAGATCAGTCCTTTTTCCTTGGGAAAGAAAAGTGGTCAGCCCAGGTTCCTGATGTCAGTTTGTAGGGTTCCCTTGGGACTGTCAGGGCAGCACAGGTTTGAGGGGGGGCAGCTTGGGTCTGCGACACATCTTCGATCGTTTGGATTTTTGGAGGTGTCCGGCCACTCAGGGCCACAGGCCCCTGGAGACAAAGATCGGTCCTTTTTCCCTGGGAAAGAAAAGTGGCCAGCCCAGGTTCCTGATGTCAGTTTGTAGGGTTCCCTTGGGACTGTCAGGGCAGCACAGGTTTGAGGTGGGGCAGCTTGGGTCTGCGACACATCTTCGATCGTTTGGATTTTTGGAGGTGTCCGGCCACTCAGGGCCACAGGCCCTGGAGGCAAAGATCAGCCTTTTTCCTTGGGAAAGAAAAGTGGCCAGCCCAGGTTCCTGATGTCAGTTTGTAGGGTTCCCTTGGGACTGTCAGGGCAGCACAGGTTTGAGGTGGGGGCAGCTTGGTCTGCGACACATCTTCGATCGTTTGGATTTTTGGAGGTGTCCGGCCACTCAGGGCCACAGGCCCCTGGAGACAAAGATCAGCCTTTTTCCTGGGAAAGAAAAGTGGCCAGCCCAGTTCCTGATGTCAGTTTGTAGGGTTCCCTTGGGACTGTCAGGGCAGCACAGGTTTGAGGTGGGGGCAGCTTGGGTCTGCGACACATCTTCGATCGTTTGGATTTTTGGAGGTGTCCGGCCACTCAGGGCCACAGGCTCCTGGAGGCAAAGATCAGTCCTTTTCCTTGGGAAAGAAAAGTGGCCAGCCCAGGTTCCTGATGTCAGTTTGTAGGGTTCCCTTGGGACTGTCAGGGCAGCACAGGTTTGAGGTGGGGGCAGCTTGGTTCTGCGACACATCTTCGATCGTTTGGATTTTTGGAGGTGTCCGGCCACTCAGGGCCCAGGCCCCTGGAGGCAAAGATCAGTCCTTTTCCTTGGGAAAGAAAAGTGGCCAGCCCAGGTTCCTGATGTCAGTTGTAGGGTTCCCTTGG